>NC_135254.1:21809612-21974612 GCF_964204865.1 Styela clava
TTGCAAAATATCGGCGTCGACTTATAAGGCAAGTGCTGATCGGCCTACAACTTACTTCAGGAAATAGCATTACTAATGGGTAGTTTCTATCATAGCTATGTCTTATAAAAATTTCTGAATTTTAGAATATTTCAACATAAAACTCACGGGTGATCCGGTATTTCCTAGTGCCCCTGGTTCACCTTTTGTGCCGTTTATACCCTGTAAAAATAGACATTTTTTCAATTTTTATTTCAACAATTTTTGAAGGTTCCAATTCGAACTGATTTTTGGCATAAAACTTAGATAAGATTCGTGTTTTCTTTTGAAACCAAATGATGTAATAATTTAAGGAAAGTGTAACTGTTTCATAACAAATTTCAATTCGTTGCATTCATCTTAACAATAAAAAGAGAGTGGAATATGCTCGCACTAGCGAATAAGCGCTAACTAGTCTACGATATTTTCTTTAATTTTTATCAGATGTTCACACACAACACATACCACGAACTCGATAACCATGCCTGGACTAACAAGACTTCTATAGACGGGTATGATCATGATTATTTGATACTTTATCGGTGCGACATAATTTTCACCCTCGGGGCGAACGCAAATTTCCGTCACCCTGAGATAAATTACTACAAGGCGATTTTGGTCGAGATGATTCTTTTGATAGAAAAATGGTAAAAAGTAATGGAAGTTGGTATCAATTTCACAAAATTGTTCCGACGGCAAATTGATACGTACGTCTCTTTAACTTAGCGCAACTTAATTCAGTGGCGAAGGCCGTGACAAGCACGCCTAAGTGAATGTGTCAGATTTCAACCGGGTCTTTCGATCAGCAATTGGCAATATGTTTATCAGTATTCAAAGGGAATTTTATTCATGTTTTTACTTGATAAATCGCGGCGAAATAAAGCATGGTAACAAAACAAGTCTGTTGTAACAAGTAAGAATATTTGCAACCTTGTCATTTTCAACATTACAGCTAGCAGGTACCTTTGACACTCTTTTAGCACTAAGGTCGAAATTACACAAAAATATTCATTTTGAATGATTTTATATGCGCGAATACAAATTGTTAACTTTTGTGCTTCGAGCTGATCTCAATCATTTAATCTCTAGAATGACTCATTCTAAAAATGTTAAATAATTTCAAAATATTTATCAGGCATAACACCAAATATTTCTGAAGGATTGCCGCTCAGACTGCATCTATCGTCGGGGTTCGGTCTAATGATTGCATAAACAATGGACCCAATCGCGCTTTGGAGAAATATATACGATTATATATGATAAATAACACGGAATGCGAGTTGCAATCTCTATTCTAAATAACAAGGGAAAAAACGGTGGTAGTTATTCAAAGGGTCGACGATTTCCCGCCGTTTTCCATTGGGATCCAAAATTTCACAAAACAAGCGAAAATCGCAAGTTCGATCAACCCACAATCGCTCCACGTCCGGCACATACAACATTTTACTCGAAGCATCAATTCCGAATCTTTAGCCTTTGTTCTGTGCCACGGTTTAAGCAAGTATCCGCTACGAAAAGCAAAAGTCACACAAATTCGACCCTGAGCATGTAAGTTAATACTATTAACCCTTAACTTACCCTCTGTCCAGGCACGCCCGGCTTCCCTGGTTTCCCGCGAAGGCCAACATGTCCCTGCAAAATAATACATATAGCAAAATCGATTAAGACAATTGAAATAAATGGTTCTAAATACGGGTAGAGCCTTCAAAGCAAATGTTGAAGATAGTTTCCCTCATGGGTTATTGCCATAAACTCGCTTACATTAGTGCGTGGGAAAAGCTGTCAACCGTAAAATCGCGACGTGGACGGTATAGTTGTAATATATTTTAGCTCGTCTGTGATAGAAAGACATTTTACGCCGCATAACGAGATTTCCAATACGAGACTATTTGAACACAAAACAAATCAAAATTTGACAGAACATAGCCTAATTTCGTTTCGGAATACTGTATACATTATTATTATTATTACATTATTATGTGAAAAGGAAATATCAGATTCGATTTATTCATAAAGGTAACTCATATAACTGAATTAATGTATTATTTAATTAAAAAATTTGAAGTGAATTTCAATAAAACCTTAACTTGAGAGAACTCCACATTCATACTATTTTACAAAAGTTTTCGAACGTTTTCGTAAATGCGGTGAACAATTATCACAGTTGCGTAAAATATAGTATTAATTACTTCCAGTCTAACAAATTTTAATTAGAGAGTTTATTTTTCGTGTCCCAAAATATCACAAGTTTTCGTAACTCCAATCTTATAAAATATTCTGGTGGCATAGTAGACATAGAATCCCACACATTCTATTGTATTCGTTTAAAAAAAACAAATAGTGTAAACTACATCATAATTTTGGTCGGTTATTGAAATCGAAAAGATGTCTGGTTTAAATTAGAAGTTGTGATGACAGATAATCCATAATATTTAAAGTTTACCGATACACACTAAATTTCAGTTGTGGAGTTATATTTATATGAAGCCGATCATATTCGCTACACTACCATGATATTTTAAATTTCAAATGCAACACCAATGATTCTTCAACGTTACCAATGTAAGTAAATGCTTATGACTCTTACCAGTTTTCCGCGGTCTCCATCGGGCCCTCTTGGTCCTGATTGTCCTCTCGGTCCCTTCAAAATGGATTGAGGAAATGAAAAAAATTACGAATACGTAGACGAAAACGAAACGGAAAAACCAAAGGCTTAGCTTCTTACGCGCGAATGAAGCACAAAAGCCAGGGTTTAACGATAATAGCTTTGGGACGAAAACGTCTGTTATATAAAGATTGGTGGACGGAGAAAAAAGCAGCGATACAGTGATATTGCGTTGAGCGGTAATGTGTTCTCGTGTCTCTTTTTTTTTCGTTGCTGCTACCTCTCACATGGGCCATAGATAGAGCAAGCGTGTTGGGGGTTTAAATTCAAATATATATATATATACTGCTTATGAGGGCTAGAGACTATCTAACCGGATATGAAATCCATTGTAACAAGCGAACATTTATAACTTCTTTTACATTTCAGATCGGATTAACCCTTGTTGTTTAACGTAATATATCATTTCATAAGGAAAAAGGAGATTATTTTGTAGAAAATATCTATAAACTATTAAAAGTATTATCGTGGTTTAATAATGAGGGGGGAAAATGGCGACCTCCGTTAATATTTTGTGCCGTCTAGTAAAGGGTTAAAATGAAACTGACGCAAGTTTGTTGCCACGTAAACGCGTAGTAACGCGTTCCCACATTATTTGAAAGTTGATAAAATCGCTTAAAAGTTTGTCGTTAGGCACTTGAGCAGAACAAAAAATAACAATATTGTCGATTTTATTATGTCAAAACCCAATACAATACATATGCTTTGTGGTATTATGTCGAGGTTTTGTGATTTTTTATGTGCCTTTGAAAATGTAGATTTTCAGTTGAAACGATAAGCAAATATAAGTAAGACTTACTTACCTATGAAAATCAAACAAGTCTGAATAATACATTGATCCAATGTTTTAGAAATAGGTATCTAAATTGAATCTGTTTGCATATTTTTGCGTAATGAATGAGGTAATTTGAAGTGCCACCCTTAAGTTTACATGCGACGTCGACATACATACAAGTTAAATCTAAGTTTGATATTTGTAAAATTCTAACTTACTGCATATCCTTGATTTCCTTGTTCGCCGTCTTTACCCGGATGTCCCATAGCACCCTGTGTGATAAAATATGGCGGTAAAACAACATACTTTGAAGGCTTGGGAATCTTATAAGACCAGTGGCTCAGGCGGTGTTGGCACTTTTGCAAGAATTTCAACTGATCAATTATTCGCATTAACTGAAAAAACAGATTCTCGGCAGCCAAGCCTACAAATTAGTCAACACTCAACATTGGTTCGATCGGTCACCGAATCAAAGTAAATACTATCACAGACAGCCCAATGAAATTCTCGAATGTTGAATGAGCTAAATAACTTTAGAGTTATCAAATGTTATTTAATAGCTCGTCTTATCTACGCCAGTGCTTGACTGGATAAATTAGGTTCCGGAAGTTGCCGCACATAGCGACAATTTAAATACGACAATCCAAAAATAAGTATATTTATTTGGAACTTAAAAGGGCGGAACCCTGAATTTGGAATTTACAAAGAATATTAAAAGTATAAAATTACTGCAATTTCGGTCATTTGTGCGTCGCTTCACGTGGGTACCCTAAGTAGGCCAGTAACACAAACATATTACTTTAAAAAATTAAGCGATCTATACCTGGAATAGAGTTGGTTAAGTTTCCAACATTATTTGAAACTTTACCTGAAAATCAGCTACCTTTACCATATTTTTAATAGTAAGCTAGATGTATTCCCGTTTTACCGGTAATTTTGTAATTTCTACTGGCGGGTCATGAAAGATGCTATCGTAGAATCGTGGATTTTTATAACGAACGGAACAAAAAAGCAAAATACTGTACTAGAGATATCATCGCTAAATTGATCGCATTTGAAATTGTATAACGCCGGAGGAGCGGTTCCCTGTGTCGTTCGTCAACAAAATTTTGACGTGAAATTATATTTTCGGTGAAAAGTTTTATATGATTCTCTAAAACGAATTATCAATGGCCGATGTGAAATCAAACAAATTTCGTTAAGAACAGCTCTAGCTTTAATCACTATGATTTAGATAGCTGTTGCAGAAAATTGGCACTAGTGACGTGATACATCGACACGCGACAGTGCAGTTAAAATTTCTAAAATAAATAAATATTTGATATATATAGTTTAAATAAAAAAATACGACCATTTTACGAGCAAAATGAAGAATCCAGCAGAATAGCACGCCATATTTTGCTACAAATGTATGAAAACAACAAGGAGCGTACATAAATTCTACGCATCTAATCGCAAGGTACTGCCCGTTTTTAATAAGATTATCGACCAAAAGACATTTTTTACGCTATCACGCTATAACAGGAAAAATCAATTTGATTTATTTCACCAAATTCAAACAAATAACTTTTTAAATTATTCCCACCCAAAAAAGTTAGAATGTAGTGTTTCACTGGACTCGAAGGGAGCGTATAATTCAGGTGGGAGTAATCTTATATTTGTGATATGAAAAATTTAATCGAATTACTAGTTGCTAGTTTGTCAACGTTACTACATTTTGTCAAATATTAATATAAATAACTCAACAGTATAGCAACCGATAAATACTGATTTTTCACAAGAAAAAAAAAACGACTGAAAATTGTTTTTGTTTAAACAGGATACCGTGATGAGATCTGATTCAAAGAGCAGAAACTCTCAGGCACATTTATTCGGAATTTGATATGCGTTTAGTTTGAATACAACGAGCGTTTCGTTGTTTAAAGTAAGGACATGGGATTTGGAAATTAAGTAAAAACCAGAATGAGAAAGAAAATTTATCATATTAAAAAATTATGATTACAACCAATACAGTACTAATGAATTTTGCCTCCTCTTTAACAAAATGCTGGTCTATGCAAATTTTTCATAGGTAAATATTAGTATATAAGATAAGATATATAAGATTGTATGTGAATATGCCGATGTGAATAGAGGTTGCATAAGGTTTTAATTCTGAAATTTGAGATACACTTGCAGCATTCGTGACAGCTGTATTGATGTATTTACATATATAATTTCATTTTGCTGACGAACAGCGATAGTACCGATACTACCGAAGAGGATATTTTGATCATAAATTATTTGATGAACTGTTCGTACACTTACCATATCTCCAATATTTCCACGGGTACCTTTTGCACCAGGTTCTCCAGAAATACCCTGAAATAATATTTTACAATGACGTCACCAATTACAATTTAAATGCGTACTAATTTAATTACGTTTACTATACTATATTAATCATTATAGTTGGCTACAAATGATTACAATATTGAAACGTCCTTGAATGCTCGAGACCACAGCTTGTTACTCCAGTAATTTCACTCACTTTCACTCCCATTGTGCCTTTCTCGCCTTCTCGACCGGGCGGTCCAAGAAACCCCTTCAAAAAACGTAGGGTTGTTAGATTTTTTTAAGATTTGAAATCATAATTAAAAGTATGATAGGGACAATATACAGACAAGAGGCTAACGGTTTTTAATTATCGCATTGTCGCTCAATACAATTTGACCATGGTAGTTCATTTATCAAGATTTATTTTAAAAAGTTGTGAAAGGTATTTAAAATTTTTAAAAAGTTGTGAAATTGAATTTAAAACAAGTTTGTATCGATTACGATGGCAGGCGAATATAACTATCAGGTGTACAACTTTTGTTACTCTACTCTGCATTACTAGAAGTCGACTGAAATTGATAAGATACCATTCAAAGTAGAAAACATTTTATTGAAATATTTTTATTTACCTGAAATCCTTTCAATCCGATTGGCCCTCGAACACCTTCATCCCCAGGAGGACCCTGAAATATTACAAAATGGAATAATTGTGACATCGACCTTCATCAGCACCATCAAATTTTTCAATGATCGGATTGGGTTTATCACATGCACAGATTATTTAAAAGCATACACATTCATATCGGAAGAATTTGTTGCCCAAAATCAATGAAACAATAGAAGTAAATATTAGGCTCAAATTTCTAAAACACGACACATGTACATTGGTAGCTCTGGGTTAAATTAGTTTCAGGTTTTGTCAATAGAGTGAATAAAAGTGGGTGCCTCATAAAGAGTTCAACTGGCTTCTATTCGAAATATTGGTCCCTTACCTGTAAACCTCTATCACCACGTTTCCCTTTCAAACCTTTCAATCCTGATTCCCCTTCTGTGCCTTTCTCACCGGGAACTCCAGTCGGTCCGCGCTTGCCTTTTTCGCCCTAAAGTAAAATTTATATTTTCATATGCTATGCGTCAAGTACAACATTATTAGATTTTCAGTCCGTTCAAATAATCAAAAAATCTCATCGATTTCATTGAAAATACAAAACACACAAACAATGAAAATGTCGTTTTCACGCCTGCACATCTTATCAATACTTTCATTCTTATTTTATATAAAGCAATATTTGGATTGATATCAGAACGTCAGGCTCCGATATTTTCGCGATTGCGCTAAATTATCACTACAAACAAAAATACATTCATAAAATATATCGTAATGAACACTCAATGTTTTGAAATGACTGAAATCTCGAAATACGATTTGTTCAAATATGCAATTTTTAGTATAATTAATAATATCAAATAAAATGAATAGAGGTCGTGAACACATTTTAATATTCCACTGAAAGTGAATGACGTCGATGTTTCATTATTTAGTATTATCGATGTGTATCGCGCATTATGCAGTTTCATGTTTAGTAAAAATGTTAAAAGGTTTCATTTCGTTGGGTTAAAATAGGTATGACTTATTTCTTTTTAAAACATCTGTTAATGTTTTTTTCAAAATATTTGGGGAATAGGTTATCGGTGACATCAATACACTAAAATGGTTTACGGATGTAAAAATAAAACTCTACTAGCTCAAATATATTTATAAATATGAATGATACCTTTATGCCAGGCAGACCTTTTGGTCCATCAGAACCGGCTTTAAGTTGTCTTCCCTGGAATACGAAAAATAATTTTTGGTAAAATAAGCCACAGAAATCTAACTGTGAAGAGATGGTTTTCTAGTTTATCAAAGTTTAAAATGCCGATAGAGGTTATTCCACTTCATGAATAAAATTTAAAATTCACCATTGCCCAAAACAATATAGAAATAAGTTCATGTGCAATTGATAGGGCTGGGTTAACCGCAGTGTGACGTTTGTATATTTCGACCGAAAACTGATTCTGAATTTATCATTGTCAAACGTTCATAACTAGCGATCTTGTTACTTCAATTGTTTTTCACATTTATTGGGTCCTTACCAATACAGTTAGTGATATTCTTTTAATTAAACGCAACAGAATATATTTTCGATGACGCAATAATTTTTGAAGAAATTTTACATTATAAAGAGGATTTGTACCTGAGAATTGAGATGTCAGGTAACGGTTAAAATAAATCCTAAGCGTTAAATAAAAACTAGATTAAAATTTCACAACTTGGTATTTGGTGTGCTGATTTTTAAAACGTCATACTCATACTTCATATTTGTATTTTACAAGCTGTTGTACGAGTTCGTCAACGTGCAACATGGCTACTTTGAAATATTACATTCGGGGATGCCACTTTTGGATTTATGAATCGAATCGATTCGAATCGCATTTTTTTCGAATCAATTCGAATTAGATTTGCGCGATTCGGAAAAAGAGAGCGATTTGCAAAAAGAACAAACATTGACAAACAACGCATCACGCAGGCCAAATATTGTTTATCTGTATTGACATCCCCACCCCAAGAAAGACGATCATAAATGTGTTGGCAGATTTATTTACCGCAAAAGTCGAATACAAAAACAGTATTAGGTACTCACTCTCGGTCCTTGGTAACCCTGTATTCCAGGCGGACCGCGTTTTCCAACGTCGCCCTGCAATCAAGAGTAAGACATTGCTGCATTGTTTTCATGGACATATCTCCACCGTACTTATATTTACAGACAAATTTAGTTTTTTCTATTCTAGTTTTTTGAGTAAATTCCCTTTTTGAAGGAAACCATTATGTCTATGCAGAAATATCCTACTCGTAATATAACATGCTAATGTATGTTTGTGGTATCACAAGTGGTCGAGTAAGATTTGATTTAGGACTTGTCTGTGACGTATGGTTTTACTAAGCGAGCAAAAATGGTGTTGCTGCTAACGAAGCAAATGGCATAAAAAGTAACCAAATGTCTTTAGAAGTTAACAGAAAGACTGAACAACCCAAGACTAAATATTCTCGTCATCATTGTTTCAAACGTCACAAAAATTAATTTCACTGATATAATAACTGTACTATTTTACAGACCGTGTCACCAGGATCTCCTTCGTCGCCATCTTCTCCCGGTCCTCCAGGATCTCCTTTTACTCCATCTTTACCATGCACACCTGGATCCCCAATTGTTCCAGGAGGTCCTGGTGGACCTTCTCTACCAGGTATACCAGGTGGACCTTGTTGTCCTTTCTTCCCCTATGGTGAAGTAGAATTAACGTGTATTATAATTTTAGCTGCATGTCAGATCGAGTCTGCGTAAGTCAATTTCTCTAATCCAAACGATTCCGGCCAATGAACTCATTCAATAATAGTTCTCTTCAAATATACACAAAATATTACACTCTGGACGAAGTTTAAATTAAATTTCAATCAAAATTAAATATTTTCTAGAAGTCGGTAACTGATTATTTATCCAATCATGCCAGGGCGTACCATAACTTAGTCGCAGCGCAGGTGTGCTGTTGAAATTTTTAACCCCGCCGATAACAGCGATTAAAATATGTTTCAGTACGTCTGCCCAGTACGAAATGACCCAGTACGAAAGAACAACATGGACAATTCGTTGCAATGTGTGATACATTGAATAATTGGGAAAGCAAAAAATAAAGTAATACCAAAGAAATGTCTCTTCAATATTCTGTTTTATATATTATAATCGTACAAACCACCAACCCTTGGTCCATTTTCTCCCGGTGTTCCGGGTTTTCCCTCGAGTCCGTCAAGTCCCTGGAAATTGGTAAAAATGTGGTTGACATCACATCAGAGAATGAAATTTGGTTTGGAAATGCCCAAAGGTTTTATACCGACCAAGAAAGTTTTCCCAAACACGTCAACTAACCAAAGGTTGTGTAAACTGGAATATTTACTTGTCGAAGCCAGTTGAAGTATGTATGGATCATGACAACTGTTACATATGAAAATGCACAGTATAAAATCATGAATTATTTTAATCGCCTAGGGATATGAATGGGGATATAGGATTTCAATTAATATTTGAATTGTCTCCGAAGAAAGCTATTAGTCCACCGCACAAACAGCAGCCATACAAGCTATGGCCAATCAAGACAAACTCATTTCTGTGGAGTGTGGAGGGTAGACCATTGCAAGATTGACCTTTTTGTGAATTTGAAATAAAAATTTATAAAGTACATATACAGAGTGGTAACTAGCACCCGAACATTATCGTTCATAAATTAATAAAAGAACTCACCATTTGGCCTGGTTCTCCTGCGTTCCCTTCTACTCCAACTATCCCCATATCTCCCTAAAAGAAGACGGTAGTTTGTATAAACTATTGCATTAACGTGTCATTTTGTTACGTTTTTCATGTGATTTCAGATACATTTATTTACTCGACAACCTAATTAGAAAAGTAGCCCTACAAGTTCTCCGAATCGCAGCTTCATTGAATCCCACAATAAATATTTTTCTGATAAGAACGAAATGTTTGCTTGTACATCGTGTTGACATGAGAAAATCGGTCTTACCGGATATCCGATCGTTCCTTTGTCGCCGTCTGGTCCTGTCTCTCCGTTTTCACCCTGTAATAATTGTTTTTAAGTTGATAAGAACCAGAGGTGTGCAAATAAGTCTTAGTAGTTTTGAAATAAGTTGCAGGGTAGAGCTACATCACTACTCGTATAAAGCGAACGTCATTGCATGCCACATGCATGTATATTCTATAAAATATTTGTGTGGAACCCCAACGACTTGGGCGTTTTATCGAAACTGGTCAAAACTTTATTGCAGACACAAACGGTTATACGGATATTGCACGAAGAGAGATACAATATAGCCAATAGGCGTGTTCAAAACGATTGTAAAACTTAGCTATCTGAATAAAATTTTTAATTGCAGTTAACATACCGGGTAGCCTTTGGGTCCAGGTTCTCCAGGCTCTCCACGTTCGCCAGCAATACCAAACATTCCTTCTGGTCCTGTATCCCCAACCAGACCACGTTTTCCTTCGTCTCCGTTCTCGCCTTTCGGTCCAGGTGGCCCTCTCGGTCCCTACATGTATTTATTTAAAGTTGAAAGCGACAAATTTTGCTCAAATCTCACATTAAAAACAATTTCAAATCAACATACCATATTGCCCATTTCACCTGGCTTCCCTGTCCGTCCAGTCACTCCTGGTGGGCCCTAAAATCGTTAAGATAGCAAAATAAGCATTCAAAATATTTTGAAGAAAAAAGCTACATAAAGCCATTAGCTTAGTTTTTATCTTTCCATAGGAGGTACTGCCATATTATCTATTTTTGTGTTAAAACCATAAAAGCATATTCATTATTCTTACCATAAGTCCTGGGGCACCAACGACGCCAGGTAACCCCTGTATACCACGATGGCCCTGAAGTAAAAAAAAATGTAGCTAATGTATTTCCAAAACTAAATACATAGATTTTGGTGTATGTGTATAGCAGATAGCTTATCATTTCAATAGGTGTTTATATGAGATTCTCATTGCGTGTTTATTTGTTGAATTCATTAGATGGGCATTGGCATCTATTGTTTTGAATATATTCTATAAGAATCTTATTTCGTAAGTATAGGCCACTCTATTATGCATTATTATTTTAACATTATTATATCTCCTTTTTTTTCTCTACAATGAAAAATATTTAGATAGGAAGGATTTTGAATGATGACTATGTGATTCTATGGAATCCAATCTTGAAAAAATGAATAATGAACCAACTAACCCTGGGCCCCTTATCACCGAGTGGACCTCGTTTGCCCTGCTCTCCTCTGTCGCCCTTTAAAATAAAACGGAGTGCTGAGATTAGACTGCCCTGAAACTGGTGATTCATCGAAACAACCACCAGTCACAAAGAGTTGTAGTGAGAGTGTGTCTAACAAACAGACTATTCCAATATACATCATTTTCCACTGACGATACCATTGTAATCTATTTGTTTAGGTGTATTGATAGCATCTATGTATATAGTTTTGTAATACGTTTATCTCGTCGAATTGGATTCTCTAGAATAATATTAGGTAGAAACATTTTCCACCCTTGTATTTGGGCGTAAATCACATCTATCACATATCTGGTTCTCATTGAAGATTGCAAGGTTGGCAAGCAATAGTGAAATGTTATTTTTGTATATATATATATATTAATCGATCTGCCAACAGTTTAAGCAAACCCAAATTGAGAATTCAGAATCTTTTATCATTGGAAGTCAATACTTTCGTTTTGATTACTCAAAACAGTCTATTTTGTGCTTCACTGTTTCTAGAGACTAATCCGGAAAATAGCATACCTTGAAACCTTCAAATCCGGACATCCCACCTGAACCTGGAACTCCTGGTACCCCCTGAAATAGTTTAAATGTAGTTATTCAAATATATTATTATGTATTATTACTAGAATAACAGGCCTTTCATCAAGGCATTCAGCGTTGAATCAATAACATCGAAAACAAGGAGATTAAAATGGAACATTACCTTTGGTCCTATTTCTCCAGTTCGTCCGGGTTCTCCAGGATAACCCTTAATAAAGTAAGACCATAATAATTATCACGAAACCATTAGTCTAAGTAGGCTAAGGCACACAAATGAGCATTTTTGGCCAACCAATATGGGGGTTTGTTGATAGTGACATGACCAAATTGTAGCAATACCTTTAATTATGTTATAAATTTATATTTCAAATGCAACTGCCAAGTATATTATTGAAATACTACCATATTGCAAAAAGCACTAATTCCAGCAGCGTATGGTTTATGATCCACGATTTTGAATTGGCACAATGTGTTATTAACATATTATACCTTCACACCGATATATCCAGATTTTCCTTGAATTCCAACCTTTCCTTTTTTACCCTGAGGAGCAACGCAACAATATAATTAATCATATTTTTCAGGTTACTAATATTAAAACTTGAACTTGAATGTGATACCAAAACGATAAAGGTGGCAAATATCCCATCGAAATGTCCTCCCGAGTAATAAAATTGATTTCAAGAATGATTTCTCTCGATTAGTCAATTGCTTCAGTAGAATAGCAGACTAACAGAGAACATTCTGTCCACCATGACAAAATTATCTATAAAAGTTTCCATTGTTTTACTTAATCAAAGGACATTTTCATCGACTTTTCTTAAAATCTGCATTTATCAACGGTTAAAATTATATTGCAACTGGTAAAATTGAAGTTTAATTGCATAAGTTGAAAGCTCTCATAAAGACAGTCAACTATTCTGTTTTCAGTTTACCTTTTCTCCAATCGTTCCATTTTTTCCATCTAAACCTGGACTTCCCTGAAACAATAAAAGCAAAAAGTTATTTCAAATAGAAAAAAACTTGATATTATCGGCATTCCACTCACTGCTTAGCATTGTAAAATACCCGATTGAAATTGGCTGTCTTATCAACCTCTTTATTGCTAATACGACTGGAAATTGAAATGGTTTATCATTTTGTGGAAGTTCACTAAAGCCAGTATCACACGCATTTATTCTTTGGTTTTATAATAGTATATTACATAGATGGCAACTACGTTTCATACCACTTGAATACCTGGTTTCATAATGACTTAAATGCATAAAACTAAAAAGAAAACTACGATTTTTATTCGTACTGGTAATCCGCGTCTTCCGTCGTATCCTCTTTCTCCTCGATGACCAGGAAAGCCCTGTATATATAATAGTTGTGTTTAGTTACATGGAAATACTCTATTTCGAAACGTTGTTAATTTGTAAACAATAATCAATTGTTACTTATAAATGTAAATCTGATCACTGATCTATACGATATGATAGATGGTAAAATTGATGATTGACGCAGCAAAAAGCCAAGTCATAATCTCAACAATAAATAAACAATAATCAATTGTTACTAATAAATGTAAATCTGATCACTGATCTATACGATATATGGTAAAATTGAGGATTGACGCAGCAAAAAACCAAGTCATAATCTCCTAAAATGATTTGTTTATCGCCCTTAAAAACGCGATGGCATGAAATAACGCTTTCTTCGTGTTTGCTCCTTTTTCAGAAATTTGGGAATGAGAATTACACCAGAGCAACGGAGCAAAGTACATACAATAATTTAGTTCAACTTACTTTTTCGCCAGGAACTGAATCACCTCGCTCTCCCTTATGACCTTTGTAACCCTGAAAGGTGTGGTTAATTATTTTCAATTGTCATATAAGAGCAATTAGATGAATAATAGTATAAATCGTTTAAAATACACAATATTCAAATAATCATTTACTGTAGACTCTACATAATGGACGACATAAGATAGTACACTTATAAACACCTGTCAAAATGTTCAGTAATGTTTTGATTATCGAGAATTTTCTTGTTCTGTAGTAACCGCACTTGAATGGTTTTAATAAATTGATGTTGCTTGAACAAAAAAAAAAAAAAAACTGGCCTTATTCTTTACCCAGTCGTTTTTAAAAATTAGTAGTTTAATTTCGGTAGTAGGTAAAGTGTCTGCTTTCGGAGGTTATTATATTGATTTTTTCCTGTATATACTTATATTTTCGCCACCTATATAGATTTTCCGCTGATCGATTTCGGCGAGATCATGTTCAAAAAACGACGTTGTTTCGTCCCTTCAACATGATCTCGCCGAAATCGATCAGTGAAAATCCATATAGGTGCATGGCGAAAATAGAAGTATACACGTTACTTTTTTTTACATATTGTTAGAGTAGTTCTGTTCATTAATGTATGTACTATGTATATGGTCTCCTATGTTGCAAATGTAAGTAACGATAAGAAAAAGGTTAAAAGCACTCACTTTTTCAACGCTGAACATAACTAGAATGTCATGGTACATTTGCCTATGCATAAGCATATCATATATGTATTGGGATTGTTATCTTACCAAAAGTAAGTTCATTTACAATAATAGAATATACCAGAAATTGATTATAAAAACCGACTCTAAACTGTAGTTGTTGATTACAGTGTTTTTATCATCATACAAGTGTTTTTCAGTATTGCAAGAACAATAAAATCACCTTTGGTCCAGGTGCTCCTGGTTCTCCTTGAGTTCCCGGATCCCCAGCTGTTCCCTAGGAAATATTAGAATTCATCAGAACTTAATATAATATAGTCCTATTTTCCAATGCCATATGATTCTGCACAATGATGAATACAGAAACAAAATGGCCCCAAATTTATACGTGTATGTCATCGGTCATCCAGGGTATTCGACAACCTCGACCCACTGCTTCGTGACTTCGTTAAAACTTGAACAGTACATTATCAACATTAAATATTCATTTAATTTAAATTTTGTTGTCTACGAAATTACGCTTAATATTACGGTACAAATATTTAAAAATCTTGACTTTTGTTCCTTTGTTATTGTTTAGTACACAAAACAACTTACGTTTCTACCAGGTCGTCCTGGTTTTCCTTGTGCTCCCATCATTCCAATTTCTCCCTGATAAAACACAAAAAATAGGCTTTGTCATGAATAAGATGCTTTAATATCTTGCATATTATGGTGATGCACAAATGATAGTAGCCTTTAGTAGAGTCTAGATAGACTATTCCACAGTAAAACTTCAAGACGAAGAAACTTGTAATTTTAGATTAAAACAAAACTAATACATGAATATTACCGTAAACCGTTTCATTGTAATTAAATAACATACCAAACGTAGAATAAGAAAAATTCAGTCATTAGAAGCAGTGAGTTTAAATTCACTAATACAAAACATTTTATCTGAACCTGATCTCCTTTCGATCCTTTTTTGCCAGTTGATCCACGGAATCCACGGTTTCCCTACCTCGACAAAAATATAACAAAATTTACAGTAGGGTAAGAATTTGTAATTTTCTGATAATAAAATAAATTTCATAATTGCACTTTCACGAATGAAATAAACGTAGTTGGAAATAATGGTACTCCTGTAGTATGCGAACCAATATGGCGGACACCGGAACGTAGTATGTGTACCAGGTTAGTGTTGGGCCATAATTTTATTCCAATTTTCCTTATTCTGGGTATATTACGAGTTCTGGGACTAGCCAAGTGACTCCCGTAGTATTTGTGCCTGAAATTATGGCCTAACCCTAACCTGTTACACATACTACGTTCCGGTGTCCGCCATCTTGGTTCACATGCTCCGGGAGTACCGAAATAATTTCTATATAATTTCACGTGTTGATGTGTATAAGTAAAGTAAATGGAACTCTCTGAGACGATGTACAACTATGGACAAGATATTGCTCTTGTATATTTATACAAATAAAAAAGGATTTAAAAATATGAAAGTTTGATAACCATATTTCATGTTTGTCGAAAGTTATATTCACGAATATCAATATATATTTTCCTCAAATATCAGTACTTAATATTAGGTAGTTCACCTTATCACCTTTCAATCCTTGTGGGCCGTTATCTCCTGGAAATCCCTGCAGGAAAGAAAATATTTTATTTGTAATTATCTAATAGATTTTCCAAACTGAACTAAATCGTTTTTCCTACATGTTTAACAGGGAACTGTACATAGAAATTTTCGTTAATAATCGTTTTAAATCATGTTTTACCTTGAGTTCAGAGGAACCGAGTTTTCCTCGAAGACCCGGTGGACCGCGTTCTCCCTGGTAATATAATAACATTATGTGAAAAAGAGTTTAAGGTTTGCTTTAGTTATATGAAATCTAAATGAACGCTCAAGCTACTCACCATCGGCCCTCGAAGTCCAACTTGGCCTCGTTTACCTGAACGTCCCTGCAAATATCAAAAAATTTTCATTAATTTAAATTTCATTGTTCAACAAAACCATTTCTTTAACTTCAAATATTTCAATCATTGTATTGTAGTGATCGATAAACCTTTCCAGTATACCCATATTGAGGGGTAAAAATCAATCAAAACAAAACTTTACTTTTAGGATAGGAAAAGGACCAAATACATGAATATGTCAGTATTCCACTGTGTAGGCACCCTGTGTCAAATTTACGTTCAGCTGTATATTTTATATCTTTTTAATATTTAAACCGAACAGAAACTTAATACCAACTAAGTAAACTCGAGCCTATATCAATAACTTTGTAGCATAAAGTTGATGGAAATTTCAAAGACATTGCCAGAAGAAACACATGTCTAACGGAAAAACATAAGCAAGAATACTCACAGGTTGTCCGTCAATTCCGGGTATGCCATTGGGCCCAGGGTCGCCAGGTGGTCCCTAAGATAAATACCGAAAAATTATCGTCAAAACTTGATTTATTGTTTTGTGAATATACAAAAGCTATAAATACCTGCAATCCTCGAGTACCGGGTTTTCCTTTCATACCTATTTCGCCCTTGAAAAAGGAAAACAGTGAGGTTACCATGCCAGCCAATACTTCGAAGAGATAAGATTTTTGCTAGTATTCAATTAATTACTCACATTGACACCAGGTAAACCAGGAAGGCCTGGTAGCCCCGTGGCTCCGACTTCGCCCTAAATTAAAAATATATATTTATAAATATTAAAAAATGAATGAAGAAATCCCAGTAAATCGCAATGAAATTTCCAAATCATGGTTCTACTCTAAAACATAAATGGTGTTGTTATTGCAATAGGTGAAATTGCTAAAATACATCTATAGACAATATCTGTATTTTAAACTTCGACTTGTTATCGCCTGCCAATTTTCGATATTTATGGCAAACTTTGGTTGTGGACTATATTTTCTTATTTTGGCAATGATTTACTGTATATTGTTCTCCATTCACATGTTTTTTTTGCAAAAAAGAAACAATTTGGAACCAACGACGTATGGATTGATAATATAGTTGACATCGTATGGTTACAGTCAAAATATTAAGTAGAACTGAAGATTTGTAAATATAGTTATCCGTATTGTAATTTTACCTCAGGACCAGAAATTCCGATCCTTCCACTGGGACCTGGTTCACCCTGTCATAGAGAAGACATGTTGGCATTTGTTTGTTGCAATTAAAAATATAATTAGACGTTATGGATAAGTAATTAATGTGGGATTAGTTTATTCCAACCAGAAATAGAAAACGGTGAAGTTCGGGAACTCCTGAAGGGTTGTAAGCCGACAAATTGATACGGATAGATGGTACAAAATTTTTGTTTTGAAATGAAATTGTTCATAATGTTAAGAAATCTAATTTGAAAATTTTTGAACGTATATTTCAGCAACATTATATAATCTTCAATAATGTTAACAATAGAGACCTTTACTAGCTAAACTAAAGACCATGAATGCAATATCTCAATATGTGAATTTGTAGCTTATGTGTATTTCACAATTAACATAACCGGGCTCCGATATTAGACACTCAACTCATTTTAAGCAACTTTTCGTGATTACGGGCAAAAGTTCTTATAACACAAATGTCAATAAAAATAGTGGAAAATTTTTTGAGGTTGATAAATCCCAATACTGCACCTGCCTGCCAGGATAGCCGTTTGGTCCCTTTTCACCATCTCTGCCTTGCGAGCCCTGTTCATAACAAATAATAATGACAATCTTGGAAATGTTTTGGCTGAACAAAATCAATATGATTAAAGACTTACCGGATATCCGGGTGGACCAGACGGGCCATGACCGGCGTCGACTCCCTAAATATCAAATGCAATAAATAAAGCTCATACAAGTTTAGTAGAGATGAAAGAAAGAAGTCTACTATAGAGATAACTTACCGGTAGTCCGACCATACCAGGTTCGCCAATTTGTCCCTTGACTCCCTTGTAACCCTAAACATAAAATTAAAGCTCAACAAATTTAATTTGTGATATAATTAGAACAATATAGTCCATATGTTACAAAAAAATAAATAAATTTCTACCTGCATGCCTATAGGCCCCTTTAGTCCAAAAGCTCCGGAGTGGCCCTTTTCTCCCTATAAAATATCATGAATTATTTTAAAATTAGAATGGCTTCATGGCTTAATTAGTTCGTCAACCAAGTTAAACCTGCAAAATCTATGTGTTTATCATAAACGAAAAGATCAACAAAGGTGTTTGTACAACATATGTGGTCCCCCACAAAGCAACGTTTCCCAAAATTTCAATGTTGTGTTCGCAACAGAATAACTGATGTAACATGAAACAATGTCATGAAAAGTCACACAAATTTACCGAAGTCTCCGTATTTACAAATTTGTATCCATACACCATACACGCAGGGATGACGCGACACCAAATTTGGATAAAATAAAAAAAAACGTCATTGTTATGTGGTCTCAATTTCAGACATATTTATTTACAGTCGTTGTTTTGAAAGCATAAACTTACAAAAACTTAAATCCGAAATAAGATATAAAGTTGTAAAGGATACCACAATAATTAAGGCATGATCCGTTACCGGATTAGTGGTAACATTTCAACGAGTTTAATCCAAAATCCGGAATAAAACTTCATCGTGGCCTAATTGCTCAATTGTGAGCCTTTAACTCCGTGTTCGATGACAAATGCACGCGTCACTTTTTAAATTAAATAAGCAATGGACGTTGGTTCATCACGACCGTTGGGTTGGGCACATCTTTAGAATAAGGACGCGTGATTTTTTTTTTCTTCGAAAATTGACATGCTATCATATTTTAGTTTATTCGCTGCCACTCTGCCAGTATGTTCAACGCCATATCACAGTTTACTATTTCAGTGTCTAGAAAAAGTGACTCCTGAACAATTTTTTCCTAATCGGAACGTTATTAAAGGGTTCGTGTATAATAATTAACTTTCAGCTTCTCAACAACGATAATAAAGTATGGTATTCAAAAACGCCAAATCTAGGTCGGGTTCATCAGGTATAATAGTTGAAAAGCTGGTGAATTTGTGTTTATGCATATTATAACTTTGAGTTTCGATTTTTGACAGTATATTTATCCAAAAATAGGCAAATATCTCAAAAGTTACGGACTCCCAAACCCATTTCAGGCCTACCACCTTCCAGGTGTAAACTTTGACCGAGTAGAGCATACAAAACACAGCACTTTCACTTTATCTTTCATATATACTGACACTGTCAGCTGAAATAAAATACTGATTATACTAACGATTGCTTTGCTGCAATAAGCACATGACGAAGGTTCTTCAGAAAATATGGCAACAAAAAGCCTCAAGTTTTTTTTTGGGCAACTATGATGCAATATCTTGTTGAAACAAGTCAACGAAGTTCAACTACCGAATCCTCTGTTGGTTTCAACGACAGCATATTGCCGTTGGAAAGATTAGACCTGTCAGGAAATTTCACCTAACCTAATGTAGTCAAATCTATGAAAACTGAGATAATTGGTTATTCATAGTATTTCATAAATCACATTACATCATACCTTCTGACCTGGATCTCCTGGTAATCCTGGCATTCCGTAAGCTCCATACATTCCCTGAAAAACAATCGAAAATATATCTTTTGAAAATGGAAAAAAATCAATACAAAACATCGAAAAATAAAAAGCTTACTATTGGTCCTTCTCGTCCAGATCTGCCGGGTCTTCCATTTGGTCCTGGAGGGCCCTTTGAGTAATATTTTAATATAACACCGATAATTATTATATATGTAACTGATACTGATACATGTAACGTTTGGAAATTCTCCAGAATCGCCGATACAGTACTATTTTATGAATCTTTGTATAACTTGTTAGATAAGTCACATAACGTTATGCAGGAGTTGTTGTACTCTCCCCAACTTCTCTTGAGCAAACGTTTTGATAGAAAAAAATCCCACTCAGGGAAATACGATAATGGCAAAACATTGCTTTTCCAGTACAGCAATATTTGGTTAAAAGTACCCACCGGTGGTATCCAAGAATTCATGGCAAGGAAGGACTCATTATCGAATGCTAAATTCAAATTTTACGACTAATTATGGGTGCTATCATGGTTTGGTTATGGGATAATGTAATCTATGTGAACACGAAAAGTGATCAGGAATACTAAATAACATATAAACGCATAAACTTGTATCAAAAAGACAAAATATTATACAAACTAACAGGTGGTCCCACTTCGCCTTTCTGTCCAACAACACCACATAAATACAACTTCGTTTCTTCCTTTTTTTCTTTGGAACTTGGATCTTCACACATCATAAAGGAAGAAGATGACGCAGGTACGGTGTAAGTGAATTGTCCAATCGTGACGTTAATCATGGGCTCCCATGTGATATTGGTTTCATTACTTCTGAGCAAATAAATATGGGACTATCATTATGTTACCAAATTTCAGCACTGCAATTTTGCAATTGAACTAACTCTGCACTCTTATATCAGCAGGACATAATTAACTTTATTACGTCTCAAATACAATCCTGGACAGCTTCAAGTTGAAATCCGGTACTGCAATTCCCGCTTGAACGGACGTGTCTAAATTAAACTAAAGAAAATATTAGTAATTTGTACTAACTTGGTTTCTGTTGCTGCCGTTGTATGATTATGATGGCTTTCTATGATTTGAGGTGTTGTAATATCTACTACACTGCCAGTAGAAATCGGCGTGGTTCCGGTGAACGTATTTTCTTGAGCAGTCTGGTCTTGTAACCAATCGACAGTAGATTCAAGTGAAGATTCAGACGACGCTTCGTCCTTATTGATTTTAGGTGGTATAATTTTTGTGTTGGCAAGAAAATGGATTGAAGTTGGTGTGGTAATCTCGTATTCCTGAGGTAGCACCGTTTGCAATTTTGGCACATGGAGCAAAGGGTCTGACGGTGCAGTTGTTGGCAGCGGTGTTGTTAGTGGCCTTTGAGCTTTCCGCAAAGGCGTTGTATTACTTGGTAAAATAGTCTTTGCATTTTCTAACTGCATGTTTTTAGTAATTTCCTCGTTGTCTGTTCCTTGTGGTGTACTACTCGCCACTAAAACTGAACCTGTTGCAGCCGAAGTGTATTGCGAATGCTTATATTTAAGAACGTCGTCCTCGTCAGACGGACGAAAAGATTTTGAAAGAACTTTTCTTGAAGTAAATGCTTGAGGTCTCCCATACCCTCTGTTATTGCTATATAAATATGGTGAAGATATGCTGTCTTTATATAATAAAGTATTTGAATTAACAGTGTCAACTTTATAATTGATTATTGAATTTGAGTCTTCGCGTAGAGGTTTGGTGCGCCACCTCACGTCTTCATTAATATCACGCGATCTTTCTTGAGAAGCCACGATAAAATTTTGTATATTAGAGTGTTTTTTGTTTTCTTGTAAAATCTTTGCTGATGGATTTTTAAAATTTTTCCTATAAAAAGTGCGTGTAAAAGCATGATTTACAGGTGGTATCCCCTTCGGCGTTGTTCCTTGTACCACAGGATTGCTGTTAACGCTGGTTTCTTTTTCCCGTATTTCACCAGGTTTCTGTATAATGAAAATAAATTTACTTGGGGAAATAGTAACGAATATCGTTATCGATAGTGATTGTTTAAATTAGTTGATTGATCGATATTTCTTATATTTAGAAAGGTTTAATAAAAAATGTAACGATTATTCAGACCCTCTTTCCAGATATCATAATTATATCCACGTTGACTAATGATACATTTTGCGTGATAATATTAGAAAGTATAGAAAAATTGTAGAAAATTTACCCGTAGAAGAAGATTCATGCTTGCTGTTCTACATCGCCTGCGTAGTTGTTTGCAATAATTGTAAGCTGCTTGTTGTCCACGGTGTATAGTTAGCTGGCATATTTCCCCCTGAATAAGGATACGCACCGGTGAAATATCGCTACATTCAAATAAATTTTATAATTCCAAAGTAGCAGTACGAGGAGATGGTTATATGTTTTACAGTTTGACTTTTATGTTATCGTTAAAATAAATTATTTGATAAATGCCTTTCATCTTAAAGTTAGAGAATCATCCATGCAGGGTAAAAATTTATTGCTGCATGTGACTTGATATATGTTATCTGACGTCATCTAAGTTTTGTATTTTTTAATTGATTTCGCCCCTTTATCACGATCATAAATAACGTGATTAACGCAATAAATGTTCTATAGAATTGAATTTGTTCATAGCTCACAAGAACAAAACTACTACTTTTGTATCTCGTGGAAATAATTCGTCTTCATTATAGATTACTATTTGAAACATGGGGATAAAGCCTGGCATTAAATTATCTCTTTATTTTGCAAGATTAAAATTTAACTGAGGTTGAAAGACTAAATCAATTAAACGCTCAAGCACCATTTTTAAGCTCGCACATTTTGATGGAAAAACGCAAATTTGTTTTGAGAGATTGTTCAACATACTGAACTATACAACCCTTTGATACGGGTTGGAAAAGCAAAACCAGAAAAAGGCTTTCATACAAGTTTATTTTAATATACGTACAAATGAAAAATTATGTACGTGCATTTACCTAAATTGGAATACACATATGTCAGTATTAACCGATGACATCGAAGACGCATTAGGTAAAAAAAAGCAATGCAAGACTGCACAACGACCACAATAAACAAACAAAGTGGTGCTTTATATTTCGTCAATGCTTTCACCTCATATCCTTAAGTGCAATATGATTGAGTATATGGGATATTATGCAACCAACGGATGAGAACTCAAAAGTCTGAACTGTTAATATTGGGAATAAAATATTATACTTCTTGAAGGATAGAGAATTTTTAACCCTTTTCTGTGAGTGGCGTGCGGATCGAAACGACTTCGAATTCAATAAATGATACACCTGTTCATGTCATTTTAGCTGTATATATGATTTGCGCCTATCACTTGCATAAGCTTAGCGGGCATAACAATAAGAAATGTATGTAGCAAATTCATATTAATTAGAGCGATAAATGTTCAACATATGACGTTTTGTCTGAGTGTCTTCTTCGGCGAGATTAACCTTTTCTGAAATACCGCGTAGCGATTACAGATATATGGTGGCCGGCCCATCGTTGTCACGCGTAAAATTAAAAAAAAAATAAAAATTAAAAAAAAAAAAACGTGAATAAAAATAAAATAAAAAAGTCGTTGTCACGCGTTTTTATTTTGAGAAAATTTGATTCTGCTTGGGACCAACGTTGTCATGCATAATCCTACGCGCACAAACGGTGTTCCCTGGGTTTCTAACTCACTACTGATTTTATTGCGCAATGTTCAATAAATTCAAAACGAAAATGTTCTATAAATTCTCCATGATACAAGTTCAACTAGAAGTAATATATATATATTTAAAATAATGCTAAGAGAATATAGAATTGAATACGAAAATTCGAAAAAATTGTTTTTACATGTAGAAGGTAATTGAATTGGAGAATGCTGCTTAAATGCTCAGTTGTCCGGACACTCGTGCGATACCGATACCGTCTGATCGTACCCGGTACCCAGCATACAGTCACTCATGAAACGAGTGGGAGATACGGATAGTCTAGTAGAATATGGTGAATCGAGGGATGAATTGAAATAAATGGTTGAGCCCGCGCGATTTATCATTCGTCTGGATCGGTACGTTACGGCTGTACGGTATGCCATACCGTATGCACATGCCGACATCGACATGCACGTTCCATTGAAATCAGGTCTAACCATAATCGCCTTCCAGCCTCGTGGTTGTACGATCAGACAGTAGTGGCTAGAGCCGACGGACGAGTCTAACTAGGCTACTTTATGCACATAGTCCTTTTCTATTTATTTAAGTCTATGCTATGTGAATTATTCACATTTTATTAGGGTACGGTAGGTTACCGGTACCGTACCTCCATGACAATTACAATAACCGGTACCATGCTGGTAATTAATATTACGTACAACCTGCAACTGGCTGCGCTCAATCCATCCCTCGATTCACTATATTCTACTAGCTAGACTATCCGTATCTCCCATTTGTTTCATGAGTGATTGAATGGGTACAGGTAAATTTCCCGAATTTTCGTACTCAATTCTATCTTCTCTTATCATTATTATAAATATATTACTCCTAGTTGAACTTGTAGCATGGAGATTTTATAGGTCATTTTCGTTTTGAATTTATTGAATATTGCTCAAGAAATTCAGTAGTGAGTTAGAAACTCAGGGAACACGTTTGTGCGTGTAGGAATATGCCTGACAACGTTGGTCCCAAGCAGAACCACGAGGCGGCCCATCGTTGTCAACCTTTTTATTCACGTTTTTTTTTTTCAATTTTTTTTTTTTTGCTGTTTTTTTTATTCCGTTTTTATTTTATTTTCGTTTTTATTTTCAATTTTTTTTCTTCATTTTATTTTTATTTTTTTCATTTTTATTATAATTTTTTTTTCATGTTTTTTCACAACTATTTTTTTGGTGCTCCCGAAGTATGCGAACCAAGATGGCGGAGATCGGAACGTAACATGGGTAACAGGTTAGGGTTAGGCGATAATTTTTTTCCAATTTTCCTTATTTTAGTCCTATTATCAGTTCGAAGACTAGCCAAGAGCCTCCCGTAGTATTTATACCTAAAATTATGGCCTAACCCTAACCTAGTACACATATTACATTCCGATGTCCGCCATCTTGGTTCGCATACTTCGGGAGCCCCATTTTTTTTATTTTACTTTTATTTTAAGTTTTTTATTTTTTTTTTCAATTTTACGCGTGACAACGATGGGCCACCATACAGATAGAATATAGCTGTGATTTCTCGAGAAACATGCATCGTTTCCCAAATGCCGCACCTAAAATGTGGTTTCACAGTTAGAAAAGAAAAGTCTACGAAACGAAAAAACTTGTGCCAGCGCCGAGATAAATATTAATGTTCAGTGATGTAATGTGGATATTGGCGGAAGCTTACATCATTTTTTGAATTCTTATAGGACTATACGATTGCTGCTAGAACTTATTGTTGTAGCGGATATTCATATTTGTTACTGAGAACAAATTTAGTGCTTTGTCGTATTTTTTCCACGTGGCGGCCTTTTCATTCCTCGGAGATTTCTGATGTGGAAGATACCTGAAGTCTCAGTCGAAAAAAGCAAGGTTTTTTATTAGGGTGTAATTCTGATTTAGTTTATCTGCATGCACTTGAATCTTGCAATTGATAATTTATGTTATGGCAAATCCATTCCAAGTATAGACTATACACAAGCACAACATTACTCAAAAATAACTCAGCCCTACCTCAAAAGAAGTCACTTTTGATCTGCGACGCCCAATGAGTAATTTTGCTCCAGCTGTGTGACTTTCTGAAAGAATATCCCGCATACGTAAATCCGGGAATTTTCTTTTTTGCTCAATATCCCCACATTCGTGGAGGAACGTGACAACCCCGTGTTCAAATAAAAGAGCAAAGCTTGTATAGTTCTTTTCTGTGTTTTCGTCTTGTTGATGCTCATCAGACAAAGTTAAAATTTTGAAATACCGATGATGCTTTTTGTAACTCAGCTGAACACGATCCCGATAAATCTAGACAAAAAATACAAGTTTAATTATTTTCAATCCACAAAAACAATCCTTCAAAACAAAGTTCTGGAAAGTGATTTTTTGTCTCATCTTTACATTCCAGGGCATTATTTCAGCAAAAAATAAACAATTCGTTCAGCATTATTATGGACGACATAGTACCTAACGCTCACCTCTACACAATATATATTCAACTTTGTCGAGCTGCGGTTTGAAATACCTGTCGCAGTGGAAAGTGCGTAGTTGATAAATCTCGTCTCTCGACTAATCTATGCAGGCAGAGTATCCAGAACTTTTCCGTTATAAAGATAATTTGAATTTGATCTATTTATAATAACTAGATTAGGCTACTCAATGAATTACTAAAGTATTCCTCAACTTTCGATCCACGTATGTGGATCTGTAGTATGTTATCTTACGCATTCCAATAAAATATTCTGTTGGGATTTTTATTGATAAAGAAAACAACCAAATGCATGCAGACAAAAGTTTGTTTAAAAAGATAATGGAATAGTTAAATTCAACAAAGCAATTATAAGAGACTGATTTATGATTGATTTAAATGTATAGCAATATCGTATAACTTATAAGTATATAAACAGGAACTTTTCATTTTATTTATAACTACGGACATTGAATACAAATACAGCAAACACAAATGTTACAACAATAATTCTCAAGTTCAAGTGTGCAACGAATTTTGTAACTTAAATTCGATATTCCAAAACAATACTGCCCGAATCAATCATTAGTTAATGGCGGGTCGTATTTAAATAAACAATTTTTCACAAAGAACGAACAAGCCTAATCATTCGTAAGAAATACCCACAGAAGCTATTTTATTTTGTTTGACTTACAGGTATAATTTACTTCGAAGGGGCTATGGAAACAGGATTTACGGATTTTAAAAGTCTCTGTTCGCTTAATCCCCCAACTTGCCGCTGTCAGCATAAAATACCACCATAGTTTCAGTAAAATCCAAGCGTTTCTGATGAGTTCGGACGAAGTATTTAAATACGCGAAACAAAAGATACGTTGCATGTATCATGTCGTCACTAATACACATACGAGACCTCGTTGTTTAACTAAACAACCAAATTTAAACTAATCACTTTAATCGTACCCAACCATTTATGATTCTGTATTATAATGCAAACAATGATATAATGCTATTTCCATACATAACCGTGATTTTTCAAAACAAAAACCAATGTTATAACTAGCAAATAGAGCGTAAAATCTCTTCAGTGCAATTACATTCTAAAATGTAATTTTACTTTGCTAAATTGAGGATTATCGCATTATAAGTATGCGCCACTAGACGGGAAACAAATTTTAAAGTGCATTTCATTGAAGCAGTCCGTTTCAGCAAAACTAGGTTTGTAATGGCTATACTGGCACTGGTCATAGGTACACCTACCTGTAACGGTAACGTTTAATATCAAAGTATTTAATTCATAAAGATGAAAGGGTAATTCTCAATCCAACAACACGGAGTTATCGGTGTCATCGAGTAAATCTGACACCAAATGTCAAATTGGCGAAAACAATGTTTCGTCGTTTCCCAATAGTTTGTGTTCGGTTAGTAATGATGTATGTGATAACGATTGAGAAAATGACATTGGCCTCAATAATATGCAGAGCTTCGAAAGGTATAAGGAGCGATAGCGAATTCACTCCTGCCTAATGCAGAAAATAAGAGTGGCACGTACTCAAATAATACCAATATAATTTGTTGAATTTTTCGTTTTAGATGTGAAATTAGATTTTTGGCATCTATTTTATAAAATACACTTGGTGTTGGTACACTTTTACTTCAATGAAATGTATTTCTTAGTTATAATAAACGTGGCCAGTTCCCTTTATTTGTATGTTTCACAGTCGCCAATAACACAACAATTCAGCGTGATCTTACAGCAATTAATAATACTTGTCTGTCCTGGTTTGTACTCGACCGTGTTTATTTATTTGACTTGTGGTCCGGATATCTATAGGACGCATAGTAGAACAGAAGTAAAATCAACTTGCGGTGAAAGATAAGAATACACTTCGCTTGAAACCGACAGATGACAACACCGACAATGCTAGATATCATATATATATCCATTGGTGTTTGTGCTCTGGTGAACTTTACATCTTTCAATATTATCGTTATATTTGTGAATACAGTATACAAATTCAACACAAAATGATGTAGCATTGTTTTATAACCGAAACCCTTTATTTCGGGTAGATCCGATAGATTTTAGTGAAGCAACCCCCATTTTACGATTTTCCAAAATGACAGTATTGTCGTAATAGAGACCAAGTTTAGTTGTTTCGTCTAACTATTTGTACAGAGGCAAATATGGGCCTATAAAAACTCGAGGATATTTGGATATTTGTTATTAATAAAAGTGGATTCATTGTTTTAATCTTTTCTTTGATAACACTAGCATATTTGCCTTGACATAAAAGCTTATGTAATTTGTCGTTTGGCGTAGGCGGACATTTTATGAAGCATAATTCAGTATTTTACGAGCGTTACAAGTTGGACAAAATTATTACAGAGATATGCACAATGAGAATCACGATCTTCAAACAATAGGTGGAAGTTCACAACTTGACAACTTGTTTAGGAAAATTGAAGTTCAAACCTTTATTCCAAATTGCATTCGTCTATTGACGTCCTGTACGGAGAGCAAGTAGTATGGTGTAGTTCTGTTTATGCTCGGAAGAATTGATACAATCAAAGACAACGATAATTTTGAATCAGCTAGTATTGGATCTGGAACTGATAATAACTCCCAGAGCCTCAATCTACGAAGAGACTAGAAATAAAATATTAGTTTGAGTATGAAATTTAAGTATTAGGGTTTGCAGAGTTTGGACGTGCATGAAAAAAAATTTCACTTGACTTATCTACTAAAAAATACTGATTTGTATTAATTTTTAAGAAGTAAACATTGACAATATCAGTACTTTACAGGAAAAACGATTTACATTGCTTGAATTTGTACTAATTTAGAGATAGGAATTTCAATAATTGACTCTTTGAATGTAACGAACAGTCGTAAAATACTTCACATACAGGTAGCATACTTAGTTCAAATAAGGAAAAGCCAAGCAAAATATATACATTATACCAATATGTATATATATATATATATCTTTATTAAAAGAATAAATATGCTATAAAATAAAATCATGGCGCTATTCCCGAAATGTCGAAATAGATATAAATCTCTTTGTTTATATTTAAATCATTGAGCAAACAATCCATGTCTGGAAATGTTCATGGGAAAATGTTCAAAATCTTATCATTTGGCAGCTTGTCGTTTACTTTACTAGTTATCTCACTTCGCACTTAATAACTAGTTTATTCAATCCCAAACTCAAATACAATCAATGTCATAAATCTCTTCAGTAAGCACTTGAGGTCATTATCACACGGCAGTATCGGTTGTTGAACTTCGGCCAACACTGTGGTTTTGTATGCACAGTCCAAGGTGGCGATTTTCTACTTAAAGTGTTTCCGAATTCTACAGCATGCAAACGTGTGGATCAATTTAAATTTATGCAAAAAATTATCACAAATCACGCGTAGCGTGTTGAAAATTTTCGCTGTGAATCACATGCTTTTTCTCTAACCCGCACTCAATCTTAGAAGATGAATAAAAGCCAATGTAACCAGACAAAGTTCAGAATCGAAGCACTTGACCTCTTGGCGATAGCTAATCTATCGCAGGTGATAACCGTGATTGGTCGAATTTGGAAAAAATTAGCCGACAATGTGGTTGCAAACATTTATTTGAGGTGATGACCGTTTGATGTAAATAAAAATGAAGATATTTCACGAGCTTTTAGATCATATTATTGATGTATTATACAAAAGATTGGGCGCCTTAACACCTACATTTTTCTATACTTTATTTGGTAATATTAGTAGTAGTTTTTGGAGCTGTTTTGGGAACAAATCCGTCTCTTATATTGTGTTACAATACGTCATTTGTAACAATAATTCCATCTATAAATACTTTGACGTACAGCGACTTGGCTGGTTAAAACTACTTCATTACTAAATGATGTGTATTTCTAAAATGGATTTTGAATTGATGATAGAACACATTTATGGTTATGGCCACCATACGCTGCACCCTCACTTACTTTTGTAATGTGCGTTCCCCTCTTTATTGAAGCAACTTTATTTCGGTATGTTAGATATTCCGAATGTTTAAGAGAAATTTTTTGAAATTGCAATCGAGACACAACATTTATTTCTGAATATGAAAATGAAAAAATTTAAATACATTTGAAATTTTTTTTATTGTAACATCCATTACGTATAGATTCATTTCACAACACAGTATTTACACCGCCAAAAATGCTATGATTTTTTTCTATTGATTGAAGAAACAAGTATAATTTTAATTCAGCACCGGCATTCAAAACAATCTAAAATCTAACACAGAATCAATGATCAGCCCAATTTACTTGAATTCGCCATTTTTTTCGTCAAAAATTTATCTCATTGTTATTAAATAAAAATATATGGCCAGCATATCCCACCTGAGCGCGTTATGTTTCTTCTGGATGCTGTTCCGAATTCAACTTCAAACACCAGGCACAAAAGCAATGCAACGATAATCGTCCACCTGAAATTATGGATAGCATAATGGAACGTGTTGGAAATAACTAGTACATGTTAGCATTCTCATACCAAGAATAAAACTTAGTATGGCAGCATTCTGACACAAGTGAAAAAACTAATATTGATAAGTATCTTGTAAGAAGTTTTATACGTTTCCGTCATGATATGCGGAAAGTTATAATTGATGCCGTGATTAAGCTCTCTTATTTCACTTTATGCAGCTGTATAGACTACTTGAAGTCAATTTGACCAGAATTGTTTCACAAACCCACCCCACTATTTGAAGGGTATCGTATTTCTTCAGGCTTGAGCAATAGCGGATCATAAGTGGTTCAAATATTATTTGAAGGGCAGAGTGGGGAGAACGCTCAACGAAATATACCGAGGATTCGACTTGCAGTAATGTAATGCCAGGGGTCAAAAGGCAACAGTACAACAGATATCTAGATATGTATATGCATATATATATATTGGTTTGTTCATATTTCGATAGAAGTTCATTATTTTATAAGGGTGTATGATTCTCGATTATCATTGCAAACTAACATAGCCAGTATGAAATCAATTCATGATAAATTTCTCGAAAAGCGTCGTTTCTGTCTAAAACAGACAAATGCATTATTGCATTCATTCAAATTAGCCATTCTCACCAAGACAAGTCATAAACAATTTACAATGCAAAAGACTGCAAAATTTATACTTTGGGACTTATATTTATTAATCAATCGGATTCTGAACTCGGAAAACGGAACAGGAAAATAAAACGGCAAAAATGTCACGGCCGAATAAACATCGTATGTCTGGCGTGACGTTTTGGTTACACGGGTCAGGACGATCGTTCTACCCATTTACACCAGATGTTTTACGAAACAATGAACGCTTTATTTAGTAGAATGGATGTCGCAAAAATTACGAGTGTTGTTTTATTACATTGAACAAGGCTAACCACATACCCATTTAGGACCATTGCGGGAAGCTGAGAGCTCATGTGGTCTCCCATTAAAATTTCACTTTAACACCGTATTAGGACTGATTCGGTGACATCAAAAAAAGAACGAACGGACACCTTCTTAAAATACAGCATTTTTTTTTAGTAAATGTTATACAGGGGTCAACAAAAAGTGTTACTCATGTGAGTGTTATTGAAAGTGTACAATGTCACCTACATACATTACATCTATATACTACATACATTTCAGAAATGTCTTTATATTAGCTACCCCTTATAGAAATCTTTGATCGTTGCGCGCTTAGTAACGAAAAATATGCTATTAATAAATAAGAAATTTTAAAGGATCTAATTATTTGATGTCGTTACTTCGATACTCCACTGCCACTGCACGTCAACTTTGACTTTGCGACATATATAGGGTAAACGAGTATCTTTTGCCACCCCCAATTCTCTATTCTTCTAAGTTGCAGTTTTGGCAAACAATGGTTTGTCACGCAGGATTTGGCGTAAAATTCAACAACGCATATATTGTTACTATAATGTCTACTGACAAAATTAAACTTGACACCAGTTCACGGAGACCACGAAGCTTTACGAATTACGTCATACCAAGTGCGGTTACAGAAAATTGCAATCTTATCGGCCACGAGGTTGTGGCAAATATATACTACTATAGAGTAATAGATAATTTACTAGCTAGACTTGTTACTATTAAAATATCGGTAAATATTTCTGGTATCGTTTAAAATCGAACACGATATGTTTCTAATTTTCTAACACTTTGAAAATTCAATTTAAATTTACTCGCATTCGCCAGTTACGGTGTGAAAAAGTGAAAGCATTCTGATGGTCCTATGAAATAACAAGCAGCGATTCATTGTATGTTTGAAACAGCAAGTTTACTCAATATTAAACTTGTATGTAGACTGGGAAACGGGCCATACAGAGGACATAACATACTTCGTTTGATTCATTTGCCTTTTTTAAATTAAATTTAAAATAAAATAAGTAAATGGCACTGGAATATGAATATACGTACTTCCTCATTCTGCATTCCTGCTGGTATTTCCGCATTCAAAGCTGACATACAGGACGTCAATATTGCAATGTAATTTAGTTTTAAAACTGAAATATTTGTTTCGACGTAGTATAAAAAAATTAATCATAATTTGTTACAGGCCATAACTTTCACTAGGTTCACTAGAAACACAACGAGGAAACAGACTATACTATACGATTTAACTATTCTGTAGATTATCTGTAATTTATTCACATTTATATTTGCAATGCTCTTATTATTTTAGTCAGGATATAATTGGGAGACGTCTTGTTATTGGCAATTTATCGAAATTATTTGTAAAAGTGTTAGAACTCCGATAAATATTTGCTATATAATGTGTTGCAACAGTTCTTCCATGAAGGTACTTTTGGCATTGATTTTGTTCATCTAAGAGTTGGGAACGATTTTGCAGCAATCATATCTATTTTTCATTTCGATATCTCAAAATTTTCTAGCGTATTTTTTGTATTGTATTTTGCATTCTATCTTTTTGGTCGGGAATATATGCTAACAAAATAGGCTTCATACAAATCTAATGAGGAATCTATCAGCCTAGGTTGGCCCGATAACTCAATCTTAATGTTATGGCCGAAACTTCCTGCCGTGCAGTGTTACAAAAAATGCTGCCTATATGTCAAATATTTAAGTAATTACCCTCCTTAAACGGAAATTTCCCTTCATGTCACTTTCACCGTTTTGAAGGGTTGGATACACATCCTACATGTAGGATATAGAAAGATTTTTTCACGTTTTAGTGAGTTTTTTGGTGTTTTTTTCATGTTTTGCTTGATAAATGAGAAATACTGATAATGTCTTTGTTTTGCATTGCAATGTTTGCCTATTCCTGGCACTATTGTGGCCCGCTAACAATGCAAAAATAATTTTGTGGCCCGCGTGGCCGACAACCTTGGACCACCCTGTTATAGATCAATAGATATGCTTTCGAATAAGTTTGCTGGGTGTTACCACTGAGCATCTCGTCTGGCTAGCCATCAATCCATTGTAATAAATCTTTCATCATCAAACAAAAGTCGCGAACTTTTAATAGCTAACTTCTTGAATTGTTCGTAGAGCGAGCGATAAAAACTTTTCATAGGATTTCAACCTTATCAAACAGACTTGCTGAATAAAGATAAATTCTACTATTTTTGGCCCGTTCATCACAATACAATGCAAGCTAACTTCAAAAAATTCATTTTGGGTCAGCGACGCGTGGAGTTTTTGTTCTAGTACTTTGCAACACAGCTTTCTTGTATGTCACTAACTTTTATGACAATAGGGGTTCATTTCCGTTTTGCGTAAAAAAAGACTTGACATGTCTTTATGGCGTTTTGTGCGAAAACTGCCGGTCGCACGACCCCCAACGTAACATTATTCGATCGCAAATTGAGGGTTTTGTGCAGTGTTGTCATTAGTTCTAAAGCCAAAGGAAAGCCGTTTGTCTGCAATCAAATTTGAAGTGTGCGAAATGCGTGTTTTTCTATTTTCAAGCATGTTCTGCGTTTGACAACACTCAATATATATATCGTATATAATCATGATAACAACCTTTCAGAAAGAACGTTTTGTCACTTTAGCAAGGTTTTATCCGATTTAAAAGATTTTAAGCTCCCAATCACATCTAGTTACGTTGTATAGATCAAAAAAGACTACAGATAAAAGAGGAATCACATATGCAGACCGAGCTTTCTGAAAAGAATAGACTCACACAAATGACGTTATTGTTGCGTGTTTACAAAAAATTACTAACTGACAACATAATAGCGTAAATATTCGTGGATATAGATCCCTATATTTAGAATATACATATGCTCACCAATAAAACTATTCTAAATATCTCAACTGCGTCCACATATATTTATAGCTGTGCTGCAATAGTTGGCATAAGCCCTAACAAACCAGAACAAAGTCTACGCATTTGCCCCGTGAGACTTCTGACTGCGGTTATGTCACAGCCAATTTGAGAGTATTTCTATTGCGAGTTCAGCTAATGAAGACTTCGAGATAGGTAATTAGGACAAAATGTGTCGTAAGACCGCTTTTGAAATGGATTTGTAAGAAAACTGAACAATCATACAACGTACTTATTTCATACGTTTGAAGCAGTGATTCAATTGTTAATCCAATATCCATCTATACCACAACCAATGATTATTAGTTACCTCGTATTAATCCCGTCAGAATCGGATTAGAATATGAATAGAATTGTCATTGAATATGACAATGCTCTTTTTACAGAAGAATTATAGTGGGAAGTGCGAACTTAAAAAGCGCATGGAGCAAAATACCACGCATTCCTAAGAGAGTGAAAGATATGTAAACTTTCATTTTGGTAGAAACTAATAATAAATAGTGAGGAATGGGGTAATAGTATAATAGTAATATAAATTCTGACCGGCTGATGTCTCGTACGGCTGACAAGAGACTTCGTTTTATTATAAGAATCAAGTATATGGTTAAAAAGATAAATTGTTGGTCCACTTTACTTTTTATATAAAAAGCATGTTAGGCAAAATCCCACAATCTTAGAAGTTGAAGAAATATTATAAGTCAAGAAAAACACAAATTTCATCTATCACGACGAAATATATCTTGCAACATATCATTTCTAGTCTAGCAAAAACTGTAATTCAACAACCAGAAAACTTTTTCATCTCTCATCTCAAAATATATTATCAATATAATATTCTGTTTTAATTACTTATTACTGATTGATGTCAATCAACTTCCGTTTGTATAATTTCAATTCAATTAGTGGATAGACTTGAGTAACACATATTTTGTGGTTAGTAAATTACACGACTGTCCCTGGAAGTGATTTCGTCACTCACTTTATTACCGTAACTTTTATAACTTTTATAATGTAAAAAGCTGACTGACCTAAAATCTTATATTAACTGCCATGCAGCAAAATTCTTACAACATCAGGGGTTTTGAAAAATTCTCTACTCCTGGAGATAAATAGGCTAAATTTTAGCTGCAGCATGATCGTCTAAATAAATAGATATACATAGATTTATATTATTAATAAAATTATTCTCATGTTCGGATTGACTTGAAAAGAAATAATAAAACGACATAAAATTTCCGGATGAATAATTTCAAATTGGAAGTTCTTTTATTTTCAGTGAAGCCCGAAGATGATAAAATGAAAACAAACTTCGAAATAAAACAAAGTTTTAAAATAGTGTAAATAAATATGTCAAAACTTCAATTCAAGATTCCGTACTTAAATGTAAGGTATATACAATTTTATAAGAGTAATTTAATATCTTACTACCATTTACCGAGTTATTATTCCTTCATCTAGCATGGAACGAACAATAAAGATGATGCATTCTGAAGGAAATCCGTATACCACAAGTTTGATAATAAATCTTTCACTCTTTTGGTCATAAAGGAGGGATGTGATCTATTCAATTTTCCGTTTTATTTTTCGTTCATTTTCCGTGAAAAATGGCATCATATATGGCATTGTACGAAAGTATTTCACCTACACGTTCTCACTGCGGTAACACACGGTATTTCACCATTTCAGGAATATGATATAATTATATAGAGCGAACGACGCGCCGTTATTGCTATAAAATAAGAAATATCACAACGTGTTATGTTATACTTTTCTAGATAAGGGGAAAAGACTTACTCACAAACAAACGATCAAAGGCCGTACTCATTATCTCAACCATGAATATCTTAAAATTGTCACTTTAACGGAAGAAAACAAGCAGCAGTAAATTTCGCATAACAAATACCGGCAAAAAGAAAACATTGTCGAAAAGTTTTTCACGGGGATCTCATGATTCAATACGTATAGGAATAGAGTTTCAACACATAGTTTCAACTTAAATTTGGAAAATTATTTTCTTTTTCGATGCCATAGAGTAGTGGTTCTCAACCGCCGGTCCGCGGAGCTTATTTGCCGGTCCGCGAGAAATTTCGTTGTTTTTATTCCGTCTCAATCGCTTTACCGAAGACGAGGTTGCGTTGGTTTATTACGCAATTTCTCTTCCGTCGTCTTATTGCGACGTATTTCGCGACATCTTGGCGCCGAGTAATCACACTTTTTTTTGCTCCGATTCATCGCGAATGCGCTCCGATCGCTTCATCGAAGAGGAGGTTGCGTTGGTTTATTACGCACCTTCTCTTCCGCCGTCGTAATGCGACATCTTGGCGCCGAGTAATAATCACACTCTTGCTTTTTCAGCTCCGATTCATCGCGAATGCACTCCATCAATTCTGGCAAGATTCAAAAACCTAAAAATCGGCACGCGTGCTTTTTTTCTGTTCTGCGTCATATTCTTAATTATTATGACCATATATATAGAACGTTAAGCATATTTTCTTTGTTAAAAACAAAAAACAGTCAAGAGCAGTATAATATTCCAGTAGGATATGAACTTGTTGCGACCCGGCAGGTGGCCACGAGACGCGAAAAAAAGCATGGGCCGCAGAGATCTTTTCCAATATTTAGAGCAGACACTGTAGGATTTTGATCCTGGTGCCAACTTGTCAAGTCACCGACGACTTTGTCATTGTAATGTAAATTCATTTCGTTTGAAGTATCGATCAACTGCAGAGGGATTAATATGATGAACCCGATGAAAAAAAAAATCTTGATTAAAATTGTGATTCTACTTTACAGTCCAGATTTAAGAAAGAATCACTGTCACAATTTTGGATATCTCTTGATAACGAATACCCATCGCTAAGTAATCAAGCAATCAAACTGTTGTCCGTATTTTAAATCAGTTACTACGTTATACGAAAAAACATTTTCATCACTAGCTTCAATTAAAACGCAGCAAAAAAATCGGGTACCCGCCTCTGCAGAGCCACGTGTTGCAGAAACTTCTTTGACGCCTCTTTTGCAATCCTATAATGAAAACGAAACAGCAGCAAAATTCTCACTAGAATTAATTGTGTTTGTACATGATTTGGCATGTACATGTTTTTTATGTGAGATGTTTTATGCGTGCCTTTTTTACGCATAATGGGTGCCCAGTACTGCATTTGATTACGAAAATAGATGATATTATTTTATGTGTCACCCACCTCAATTTTTTGCCGGCACATTATTTGATAGTTTTTCTTCGTGTGAAATGTTTTTAGGTGTGCCTCGTTTGTCTAGATTCTAGAAGCATATTGAGTGCCCGACATTGCATTATATTATCTGTTTCAACTTTGTGCCGGTCCGCGAGTACATTTAATTTAATTTTACCGGTCCGCCAGGATAGAAAGGTTGGGAACCACTGCCATAGAGGACAGCAAAATTATATTAAGTAGCAAGCATCCTGACGAATCGCAACTCTATCATAATGACTTAATTCGAAATACATCCATATCAGAACGCAAAATTGAGTATCACATATTTGGTATATATCTATGGCATTGAAAACAATATTAAATTCCAAATTGCGAGGCTCAAATCTGTCAAACTTAAGCTTTGGTCAAAGGGTATTAAATTGCTACGCTTAAACTTTAATCGTGACAACAATAAAAGTTAAAACCATATCATTTAGTCTCTAACATTTTGTTTACTGTTTAATTGCTTTATGGATATTTAATAGTTCAAGATGGTGAGAATTAGGCAGATTCAGTAAACAAGAACAAAACCAACCCTTAAGTTTGACAGCTAAATAAATATAAGCAAATTCAGCCAGTAGGATGACCTAAACATGCCATTTTTATTTCGCCAGAGCAGATACTTTATGACTAGTTTTAATGCCTATATGCTTTTAATAATAGCTCTATTTATACTTGAAACTCCTACTATATCTTTGTATGTATATAGTCAAATATTATATTCACAATATCACAAGTCACCATGAAACCACATCAATAACAAAACCTTTGTCCCAAAGTAAATAACCATGACCGCCTCAGAAACATTGAATTTTATGGGCAATATCGACACAAGAAAAGGGTATATGTGTACAAAGTTGTAAATAATGTCGTAAAATTTTATAACACCCACAAGGTAAAGACAAAGTTGGCTGAAGTTGGCTGAATAAAGAGACTCATCATTTCGCCACTGTATACATCAAAGAGGTAATCCAGGAAAATGTTGATTCTAGCATGCTATATATTTAAATCAATTCCACTACCATGTAAAAACAATGATTTTTGCAATTTTGTGATGGTATTCTCGCCGGTGAATTTTTTTCAACACTCTTCATTAACATCAAGTCGTGATCTGATATATAAGACTAAAAATTTCATAAATTATGTCCTAAACTTATTTAGAAACAAAAGTACAATCATTGTTTATTTGTGCAAAATCGGCTATCATGAACCACTGAGTATTATTAGTCCTATCTTATGAGTACAGATAGCACCATAATTGTGGCCAAAAGAAACAAATAGAATCTCATATTATATTATATTCAATAACATATCATTAATGATAAAATCTATATACGGCATACACTATTTCTGAAATACATACATTGGCTGTTCTACTGGCAAACTATTCGATGCCATACGCCCCGGTTGTGGCACTTGGTGTTAAAATCATAATCTTACTACTAAGGGATGTGATAGAAGATTCAGTTGCGGCCTCTGATGACAATTCTCAAAATAGTTGTTCATATTTTTAATGAAAATGCACTTCTATTCAAATCTAGACACATATGCTATATATATATATATATATATATATATATATATATATATATAGATATACATAAATTTCGGAAATATATCCATGGTGTGGTTATCGTCGGTAGTCATGAATATCGGCAATTAAGCACGACTTCCAAGGCCTGGGGGCTGAGGCCATACGAATACGTGACACTTTTAACAATGTTCATAGAGACCGAAAGACTGATTTTTTTATTTCAATTAAATTTTTTCATGATATTTATGGCCTATGCGTTACGAACTTCGTGACGTTCATATCAACTCTGTCTCACTAAAACATACCGGGAATATACGTTAGTTTTAACATAAATATAACACAATAGTGCGATGTCACATTATTCCATGTCAAGTGAAATTGGAACTAGGAAACATTTTCGATTGCTGGTAATATGAATTGAATTGCCATTCAACCTTCAGGTCGTTGGTAAATACAAGTCAATTTTGCATAAAATGTGAATCACAATAAGCTACGGACTATCATGCGATTTGCCGTACCGCAGACTGGGTCATTAGCTTACATTATAACACAAGATGAAGAGGTTTATTAATATTACTATTTAAATTTCAATATACACGGAAAGATCGAGTAACTAACTACCAGTTTCAATACCCATGATGCTTTGATAACATACCAGACAGTTATGCACTGCTTCAACGACTTTAAACGAGGCTTAGTACAAGGCTTCTTCCAAACAGAACTTCCATGGCCACAAACATAGTTTAGCTAGTTGCAATATGCCAATCAGCTATTTTGTTCATGAGTTGTAACGTAAAAAATAGTTTGAACTTATAAACGCTTACGAAGGTGATAAGATACAACAAGTTTTAATGAATACCTCCAACCTTCAACAAAATCGAAAATTTGTATACGTAACGGTAGAGCAATGCGAGTTCACGTTCGTTAACAATTGCTGATCGAAATCGATTGAGAGAAAGTCCCTAGCTGTCCATCTTTAAACACTGATTTGAAAGGGGTTGGTATGGTAGTTCGAATAGCAACACTATTGACGTAGTCAATATATAAGCGCCTATTAAATGCCCATATTAACGGCGTGGTACATATGGTTGGAACCGAGCTGTTGAAGTTAATTTAGTTAATTTATGTTTGATCACTGTAATTTGAAACATATTCCTCATTCAAATTAAGAAATATTCAATTGGTAATACTTACAATAATCTATACGTTTCCTGTTCTCCCGCTCGTGACTTGGCGGCGGAGCAAATGTGCTTCCTAATAACGTCGTTGATTTTCCACCTATAAGTGTTTTCGCTGTTCGCACACTTGTAATGCCAATTTTTTTGAACGATAGGAAGCTGACAATCACCGCGATAACTGGGCATTGGTAGGGTGACGTATTCAACAATCTTCACACCCTAAGCTTCTTTTTACACTGCAAAAAAAGAGTGAATTTTACTAAGAATACATAATTAAAAGCGCAATTTAAGAACGTAGAAGAGTTACTGCAGATAATTTCAAACATGTACATTTGTTACCAGTTTTGATGTCTGATTTTACCACCTCATCAAAAGTACATTTGGAAAATAAATTTAGGTTATATTTCAATGATGCATTGTGTTAAAATTGCATCGAAAGTTTGTAACTGGCTCAGGTTTTTAATGGTTGCACATTGTGATAATGTGGCTTCAGTCTTATACATCAAACCACCGGTTTATTTTTAACGCTCTGTTGCCCCCCGGGTAAATTGAGGGTTGTCTACAACAGGGATAAATAAGCATAACATACCGTGCGCTTGAATACGTACAGGAAATAAACGTCTTAAACCGAATACCACGACGTCGAATATATCGTTTGACGTAATATAAGTTACTATGAACTTAACATTGATATAAAAAGTTTTCTAAATATTATCTATTCATAAGTAGTCATTTTAGAAAATTTTATCAAAACTAAATAAACGAAGGTCTCTCTCCCCAATATTAATCGTCGGTTGCAAGATAGGTTATTTCGATACACACCTGTTAAAGTAAATACCAGTTACTTCAGTATGAATACAAACAATATATAGTTTGTCTTGTTTGTCGCCAATTGGAAGGCCGGTGATGATAGAGAATTTCCGCCGATGTAGAATGTCGAATTTTGGAAAGAATAAAGCATTACTCCGCCGCCAACGAGGAAACCAATCCCAGGTGTGTCGTTGCCGATGTATTGTGTCACTCTCGCGACGTTGTCGACGTAAACGTTTCAACCGCTACATCCACTTGTCGTATAATCCTTCAATTACAGTCCTTCGAGGAGGCGAAGTTTCAGCTCGCCAATAAAACACAAAAACTTCTGATTACGATTAAAAGTGGGCTCTTCAGAATTTTTCACTAGTAAACTCTGTTAAACCATGCCTTCACGCGGACAACAGGAAGTCCACTGAACTGATGACAACCTAAAACAACAGCCCTGAGCCGTCTTCAAACAAGGTTGTGTGGTCGATTGGAATAGTTTGTACTCGGGTGCAACTTGACAGCACCAAACGCCGAACTGTGCAGTACTCCCGTTTCCTTGACTAATGAGCTGTAACTGCTACAGGCACCCATACAATTTGGGACTTCACCTATATATTATACCAAAAGAAGCACCCTGTCAAAGGAAAAAATAATAAACTAAACTTAAAAAAAAACATCAGATATAACATACTAATCAAAAAGTCGGCAGGCACTAAAATAAGGTGTTTTTTCAGACATCAAAAACAGGTGCAGAGTTAATATGTCCACTCCTTCACGACAATATAAAAATAATCTGTATCTGAAATGTACGTCATAAACTGTTTTATAATATATCTAGATCGTCACTAATTCATTTATTGTAACAATCTATGTAATAACAACTTATGTAACTCCAACTGATTTAGGCTATATCAAACATTTTGTCGTCAATTCGTTCCATCTTTACTTCTGAAATCCAAATGCGTGGTCATATCAATCAGCATACTACGCTCAATTTTCCTGCGCTCGAATCGGTGCTTTCACCACACACGGTTCGACGCGTCTGAGATGCCGGCACGTGCCGGTGCCCATGGGCGCGAGGAAAAAAGAAAGTTAATTAAATTAAAATCTATCGTATGGGAAGCAAGTATCAAATACATTGTTGGTAAATTGCGCTCTTTGCTTAAAAACGAATATCCAAATAACATTGTGATATATTTGTCTTTGACAAGCGTGAATTGATACCAGATCAGGATCTGATCGATTATTGTTATTCATCTTCACACTTGGAAACGAGAAAACTGCGTCCCGCGGCGTCAAATAAATATTTGCCCACGTACCGAATTTCAAATGTTGAAGTTGGCAAATTTCGGTCAAATGCAGTTTAAGCGACAAATTCCACACTATCGCTGCATTTAGCGAGTAATTAAATTACCATTGGTCGGGTGGTTGAATTCACATTACTGGAAGTACGGCGATTCAAACTTAATTTTCGCTAAAGAAAAATGGTCACTCATATTTAAAAATGAGTGTACGTGTTATTTCAAAAATGTCTTATGATATTTTAAACCAGTAACGTAATATTTTAATACTTTGCGATGTAATATTTGTCAGTAATTTAGCCGTGACCCCAATATATTTCTAGATCATTCAACATACTGGATATTGGAAATTTTGATTAAAAGTAGAAAGAAAATGATTTGGCTTTCCATCTCGCTGATAGAATATCGTCTGGCCGCTGTTGACGATACTATGAGTATAATTTGTCGCTTTCCACCCGAACAAATAACCGAGTCAAGTGTTGAAATATGACACATCTACGTCAACTCTGTAGAGTAATTGGCATCTTCAGAGAAACCGACAATGTAAACGAGCATCAGACGACAATCTGCCTTGCACGCGTGATGTACAAATTACAATGCACTCGAGACCAAGCCTTTCCCGATTTGTGCACTTAACCTCTGATAACCTATTTCTTATATATAGTGTGAGGTTATCATAAATCGTTTTATATCAACAGTAATCTCCGACAATATTTTAAAACATTGAAGACAAAGTCTGCTGCCATACTGAAAAACAAGCAAAAACTCAATTTCGCTATTTTAAACTGATTGAAAACAAAGCCTAAATAGAGCAAGGATACAGCCGTATTCTATCTCGCGTTCGATAGAAAATCGTTTTAAATTGATTTGGGGTATCAAACACTCGACGGTAATTTTTGGACAATTTGTTCCGGCGTCCATTATAGTACAGCGTTCTAAATCGGTATGATCTCTAATATTAAATGGGTCACAATAAATTTTTTTCGGCATGATTGAAAAAATTTGGAAATTGTTATTAAAACATATAATGTTAGTATCAAAGCTTTGATTGAAACATGCTTCATCAAACTAGTATACCTATATATATTGGTTTTAACAAGCATCATCGAAGCAAAATAACAACCAAGGTGTTCAAAACCTGATTTTCTTTTAATCTTAGGCCCAAACCACAACAAAAAACCTGATTCGACTTACAGCTTACTCACATAACAGCACCAAGAATGTAAATATTTCCAGGTTATCGATTAGGCTGAGAAAACTGGATGTTTCACTTTGCAGTGAAAAACATTGTGTTTCTGTATTCGGGTTCTTTTCTTTTTCTAACTGCAAATTTAAATTCCAATTTTACGAGGCCGATTAGTCAAAAGTTACAGATCTTACATGTTATAAACAGGAAGGGCCCGATCAATCATTAAGCAAAATAAGCACGAGTTCAGGGCACCAAGGAAAGGTGGCACCAAATGAATTTCCATAGACGAATTTTCAATAGTGCGTCAGTGAAATGATTCGAGTTGCATGGCCTAAGGATTGAGACATCAATATTTACCGGTTGAAATAAAAATTTGTTTATTTTTTTTTTTCAATTATCATCTTCAATCTTCCTATTAAGGCATGAGAACTATTTCCAAGAAATAGTATGTAAATTAATCATAACTTGGCCTTCGATCAGTAATGAATACTGAAACTTGCTTATTTGATTTTAGATAACATGGGACACTAGATTCATTTTTTTTTTCAAATGTTTGCGGAATTTCTCTCAATAATACCGAATTTAGAAATTTATCTACATAAAATATCATTTCGATTATCCGACTTATCGATTCCATTCAACGATGCATTTCTATAAAAATTGAAAACAAACTTTTAGCTTCATTCGATTATTTTTCAATATGTAGAGATACTGTACACGGATATCTAAATAGATGTTTATAAATGTATTAACAATAAAGTGGCAAAGAGATTTTACTGATTTGTGATAATACATTGTAAATATTTGCACTACAAATCGTAGATGCACGTAGATATTGCAAACGCATAAAGGAAATAATAAAAGTTGACGTTCTACAGAGTAGCGAAATTCTATAATTTCAATCTATATTTCTCTCTCTGTTATTGACCGAAATAGACAAACTTATCATTGATTTAATGACTAAGTTACAACATTGGACTTACGTATTCAAATTATTGTCTGACACTATGAATAGTTCTCCATTTAAAATTATATTAGCTAGAAAATATATATCAATAGAAGTAAAACATTAGATAATTGGCTGGATTTTTATTTGAAAAAAAATTTTGAAAGGCTTCTGTTAGCACCCATTGTTTAATCAACGCACCAGAGAGAGATTGAGATTTATCCTGTGGTATAGCGATTGTAAAGACCAAACCTTTAAAAGACGAGAAGTGGCAACTACAACTGTAAGTCATTTACTTACCGATTATGGAAGAATAAATTCAACAAATCAAACTCAAACTAGAGATAAGGGCAACCAATAGAATGAGTGAAAGCACTATATATTCATATTTGGCATAACAACAAACTTTTGATGCATTTGCCCACACCGACTCTGTTAAGTGATGTTGGTAAACCTCGTTGCTTTTAAGAGTTATAGATAATGCTGCGTATAAAATACCTAAAGCGTTGTGGATGACCCTCAAGTTGAAGATTGAATGTTTCAAATGAGTGCAAATTGTTTATATATTTTCAAAAACATCAACCTCAGCCGCAAAGTAACTAACGCGAGTACAAGACCGCAGACAGTTATATCAATATTTGTTAATTACCATCTACGTCAGAATGAACTGAATATTTAGGCTCCAATTCTCGTAATTATAGGAAATTATCAAACATTCGAAATAAAAGATACCATGTCTGAGAAATGAAATCTTTCAGTATTAGCTTATTTTTTTAATTAACATATTCGCTGTCGCGTGTGTGGTGGATGGGCAACATTCCAAATGTTTTTTATAATTTCTCATCTCGCATTACTGGATAATAATTAAGCCTCGTGTAAACATAAACCGCTGTAATGGGCATATGAGTCGATACAATGTTTATGGGCAAACCTCTGTAACTCGCCGCAGTCCATATAGACTCAAGTCTAATCTAAATCCTTAGCAAACACCCATGCGAATCGGTTGGATTTTGACAGGCGGCAAAAGATGAATGTTTGTACATGTTTCTGGTCAATTCGGTATAGCGCTAATGGGTCAAAGACTTATTTTAGTTAGTTGTTGTTTTATAACAAATTAGTGACGATCCTCATGTATATTTGGCAAAACATTTAAAGAGTGAGAAAGCTGCGGTAGAACTTGAACATAGATTGTGCGTTGCATAATTCGGTTTCAGAGTAACAAAATCACCAACAGTCATGATCCAACAAACTTTATAAAGGTTCTAGTTTGTAGTCGGAAAGGCATCGAAGTTGTAGTAAAACAATACCAGTCATCACAATTATTATCGTAAAATGCGTGTTAATTGACATTATTTTGTATATTGCGTACTAATTTTTCAGTAGTTTTAAATCTCGCAGGAATACTGGTAGCAACCTTAGGTACTAAGGCTTGTATATAAATTCATTGAAACAAACGAATATTTAGTTTTTGTTTGTTCCCGCCGTAGGAAACATGCGTCACGTTTACGATTATATAGGAAATCAAGACGCCCAAGTTAGTGCGCTGGGTAATGGATTAGATCCTTTGAAGGAAGTTATGTGTATTGAAAAATGGGTAAATCGGCCGGCGGGCTACGATGATGGTTTTTGCGGTTGGAGGGAAATTAAGAGTAATATATTTTTTTCGTCTAGACCCGGTAACTACGCATATTCGGTGTTGAAAATTTTACAGTATCTACTCTTTAACTAGAATTTTGTCGTATTCCTGATTTCAACTAGCTCTTTTCAATCGTAAATGTTTATTCGTCAGGCACAAGGTCAAGTCAATGCCATCGCGCAGATGTATGATCGGTTCAAAATAAGGGTAATTTTACCGCCATATTTTTACAGTGATACCTCGCATACTTGTACCGGCTCAATACCGATAAGCCTTGATGCCCCACTTATTGTGTAAGCTCTGCGTCTGCGATGCATTTTCAAAGCTTTGCAAGAATTTCGTAGTCCCAAGAGTCAAATAGGAAGCTTCAAACACTGATAGGACACTAAGTTATCATGTCAGCAATAAACCTAGAGCTTGCAGTAATGTAGTTTGTAATAGTGAACATAAGACTTTCACATGGGACCCTTGACACCATATGAAATTTTTTATTTTATTCCAGAGTCAATTCTAATGCGTGAGACGTCAATTCTAGTGCTTGAAAATTCAAAGCATGTCCTCACACCGTTTTCGCTGTGAAGTGTAAGTTCAAACCACAAGCAAACTAATGAAATAATGAAGCTTTCAATGAAACATGTTCATAAAAATTCACTCAAATTGATGGTAAAAGTTATGGTATTTTACCGTCAAAACTAATTCAATCTTCCATCCGAATATAGATATGTATATATATGTATTCTCAATATATTTTTCATGTTTCTCAAAATTAATTTCTTTTTCGATTTGCCAAGCTTAAACTTCATTACAGTCAAACAACTCACCATGTCGCGCTTATCAAAAACATTTTGTGTCTAGATTCAACCACGTCCGCTTGAATGTCAAATGTGGGACCCGCCCTTTTTATGCACTTTCTACATCCTCGACGCACTCTTATATCCTTTGAAGGGTTTCAATAACTTGTGCAAATTTATTCACCAGTCATCTTCACATCCATTTAAATCTTTCGTTCATAAAACAAATATCACAGCATTCAAACACAAGGGCTATCGGTGAAACATCGATATTGCCAACTTTTTTTGTATTTCTGTGTACGTGATAAAAGTCATTATAAACCCAGTATTAAAACCAGTGTGCAGTGTGATACCTATTTAATTTTTACTTTAATGACATTTAAGTATGAGTTTAAATTTAGAGTTGAGGATAATAGCAGTTCGTACTGCTCTTTGGCACATGAGCGTTAAGCATCACCAAATAAAAGTGTTATAACAGAAAGATTTTAGACTAAATTAACCGCATGTTCAGGGAACGGGAATATACTGTCCGTTCTCGTGAATCAACTTAATATACCTTTAAATCGTTTCTGCTCTTAACATATTTCAATTCGAGTGTCATGTTATACATTATTGTTTGTTTTAGAAATAAAAAATCCATCTTGAAAATGAAGATCGTCAAGTCGCGAAACAATTTGTAATACAACATGATACTGTACACCTCAACGACATGATTCGATCAGTTTCAAGCCTTTGTACATATTTGTCAATGTATATTAAAATGAAGTAAATTAAAAAGACGATACTGAAACTATATTGCATTCAATGTCGGCGAGAACACGATAAAAATTATATTTAGAAATCGTTTCAACGGAGTAATACAAAGTGCGATTACAGTGGCATAATACGCATCATCTGTGATTGAAAGATTACCAATATGCTGACATTATTTGCGCAATGAATCCCCTTTGTGAACGTCTTGAGTCTAGCCAAACGAGACCATGGAACATTGTCAATGTAAATATTGTATCAGTTTTGTTGTTCTTATAAACCATGAATCAGTGGAGGGAAACCGATGTCTAACTTATGTTACTGAACAAATTGACTTTGTTACAAAACAATGCTAATGGTCTTATTCTTATTATATCCTGAACTATTTTTAGAATAAGAAATTTGTTCGCGACGTCGTAACATGTATGCTTGCTTATCCATGCGCAAAATTATACGCCCTGACCTAAACCACATGTTTGCATGCGACCTCTCATTTATTGATATTTCACTTGTAATTTGCCTTTTAATAACCTTCGCCTAGACCTGCCTTTTTCTTTGCTTTTATATCTAATTCACGACCTCATGTATCTTGCGACCCACTCTCCGTCTTTAATGGTAAATACAGCGCAAGGTGTATGATGTTACATTGATATTCTCGAATGCTGTAGCATATCTTGAATATTCTCTTCTTTGAAAAACAGAGGAAAGTAAAAATTTAAAAGCGAGGTAATCTCATAGGGTTTTTATTGGGAACAAACGATGAAATAGAGCTAAACTTGTTTAATGCCGCACAGTATTATACATAAAAATACTGAAAAATTCTTTCCAACTGCTCCAACAAATATCATCATATCCTCTCTACACTTATCATTCCCAATGGGGTGTGACGGTATAGTTTGCACTCGGGGTGGGCGTGGGACATCGACCATGCAACGACTCATCGAAGGAATGTTTGCTTACTAAAAATTGGAAAAGTATGCCAAACATGGAAGATTACTTTAACAGTTTGCAGGAATCACTTAAGCCATTGATATTTAAAAGTATATCCCACGAAAGAAATATTAACTACTATCATGCCAATTTTAGTACATTTTTATCAGTATACAACAAGATATTTGATAAATTTCTAGATAGTCACAAGTATTTGTACTAGAACGCGCTATTATTCTAGATTTGAAATAATTATGTGGATTTTAGCGTATGGTACTCAATTTATTTTTGATCAAAGTAATACTTCAGATATATCACTAAATTTCATACATATCATTCATAAAGTAGTAAGAGTAGTAAGTTTCAACAAAAATAAAAATTCGACTGTGTATGTCACATATTGTCGCCACGTATTTTATCAGGCACGAGGCAAATTTTCACGAATAATCAAAAATATACAGTTATGAGCATCGGTAGGATATGTATTTTAAAGAAACTAATTGATAATGGATCTCGCGCACTTGCGACATGAATGTCAAAATACAAGTTCAACTGATGACATCACCTGAGTAAAACGTAAAATGAGTCCTTTGCCATATGTTACATGCAATACACGTGAATAATTAATTTCCTTTTCACATAATTCTAGCAAGATTCCCACACAGATGTTCTGTTTCCACAAAAGTGGGCTGTCGAAACACCTACGTGTGTAATGACCGCCAGCTCGCTTTGGCGACGTAAATGTGTGCCTGAATAATGTTACAGATAAAGGTTTTTGTAACCAGTGTGATTAGAAATTGAAAAAAAAAATAGTCTTTGAGATTTGTCTGAATTTTCTTATATATACATTTTTGTTGGAATACTTTCAGTAACTTCAGTTCAGCAAAACATGGAAGGAACTAAAATACATAAAAATTGAATTTTACGAATGTTAAATACCGCTGCACCATTTCGGCATTTACCACCTTCAATTCGCCTATATTATCAGCATTATCCCCTATTACGATACCTCACTAAATCACGTAGTTACCAAAATACAAATATGTTAGGCTACTATTTTTATACAGGAACTTGTCGACGATAAACATGATATCCAATGTAAAACAAACCAAAATTAAATTTTGCCCACAAATCGACACAAAGCTACGAAGAAAGGAAACAATCGATCAAAGGACGGTAAACACATTCGATTTGTTTTTGAAGTAGAGGTGCTTACCTAATAACATACCCTTAATACATCTACCACAATGGCAGAAGCTATATATTTTAGCTTTGTTTTATCGAGCATCTAACAACTTAATCTTTCTATGATAACTACCATATTGCCACCAAATATGTCAACTACTCATGTTCGTTCACTCAATCCTGTGGCCCTTGGCTATAAGACGAAAAACTCTATACAATATTGTGGGAAATCGCACCACAAGTCTTATCAAGATAACTCATGCACATTGCATATGCCGTTCATGTCAGACCGTTTTATAGGATTGCGAATCTGCATGATAAGCTTTATTATTCCGTACGCTGTTATAGTTTATTTACAACCTCGATCAATATTGATTCGCGAAAAAATTAATCCAAACTACATATAATAGCAATAGTCCTATGACGTTGAACATATTATTTTATTTTATAAAGAATAGACCTTTGTAAGATGCCACTAACTACATAGATTTAATGTTAGACGCTATCCCTTGGTCTAATTGATGTTTAATATAATACATAATACACATAATATGCTAAATTAGACGAAGAAATAATACAATAAAAGGTACAATTTTATAGGAGTTGCAGCCCTTTCAAATACTTTGAAGAATTTGCTCAAAGCGAGGTTACGCGCACTCATTCAGAATAAAAAGAAGCCTCGTTACTGAGCAAAGTTGCGGGGAACAACTGATACACCAAGAACTACGTGACAGCTATGTGGCAGTACCCTATAGATGCCGTATCGGACGCGAAATATTGCCAAAATAAACGTTGCGAGTTTATAGCAACGAGCAAATAAGACCCTGTCAGCTACCGACGCATTTAACATAAAAGACTCGTCGCGAATATTTTAACAAACAAGGTAACAAAATCGAAACAGTTTTTGTAGGTTTACTTTATATCCACATTATTGATGCAAATGTCAACTTGATTATATATGTAGTTTTCGACTAACGGAGTCATGAAATAAAGTACTTTGCGAGGTAGTATTTTGACATTGCATCACGGTATTTAGCAATATTTTTTTCTCACTACATGATTTACAACAATGCTACCATTGTGTTCTCGCATGAATGCTCTCTATCGACAGATTAAAGAATGCGGTTTTATTGTTTTGATTTTATTTTTTGTTAAAACGGCCGATAACGACTAGACGATGACGCGAATTATCACCCGGCGCGGATGACACAAATCGGAAATGCCGCTCAACCGCCGAAAAGTTTTGAAAACCATGCACAAAAAATTTAGACTAACCTTATTAGTATGACAACTTTTTGCTGAATAATGAGTCTATTTGACTTGGCGAAGCATTCATGAGCGAGTCCGTACGAAAAAAATTCAACTGATGATTAGTGGAAAACTGAAAAACATATGAAACCTGAAATTGAGGGATAGTTTTAAAATATATACGAATGAAACAATATTCGTGACCATGTGCGGTCAATACTCTTCTACGGTAGCAATATCACTTGACTTGATATTTCATGTATGAGTGTGGAGTGGTTTTACATTTGTATGATTTTCACATCTCCGTGACAACTTTGGATTTTGAAAAAAATATTTCGTATTTTTAAGTGACACATATCGACCTGGCGCCAATCTTAGTGGAAGTTGCAAATAGGATAGTCGCGTTTGCTTCGTTTACTCAATTTACGCTACCACGTCCGAGTCCCGCCCTACTCATATGGCAGACTTCTAACAAAGGTGGATTATTTTCAGCAAATGAATTTTAGCATAAACTTAATGAACTTGCATGACTTTAAGAAGCTAATGTAACGTAAAATAGACTCTCGCAACCAATAATATTAATATTGATAAAATAATAATAATGAAACTGGTGTTCTAGGCCAGTGGTCGGCAACCTTTTTCAAGTGACGGACCGGTAAAGCTTGACCAAACATTTGGCGGCCCACCTTTATACAAACGAACTAAGCCTATGCAATAAATTATACGCATTAGGAAATTTATGTTGACAATATACCAAAAACGACGGTGATGCTATTTAATGTGATGTCTGTATTTGTTTGATGGCCTTTAGGCTTTAACTGTTCCCATATTCGAGATATGGTCGACATTGACGGTGACCGTACATTTGAACCCATGTACATTTGAACCCATGCGTATATCCACGGGTTCAATCTATATGCGGGTGCTAAAACCCATGGGTTAGGGTTAGTATGGGTTTAACTATCCGTAAAACAAAAAAAATTCCATAGGTGCAATAGCATACAGGTGAAATTGTCATGGGTTCAAATGTACGTGGGTTCAAATGTAATGGAACCGACATTGACACACGTGTTTCTTACTTCCAGCCTATTTCGATATTTCGTTTTTGTAGTTATCAATATTGAAAACCAGGCCTCACAATAAGATTTCGGGAAAGTTAACAATGCCTGTATCGTTTTGTCGGGGAGATCTTATTCGGACTGATGAGAGACATTCTTATACGGGCGTAGAGAAAACAATTGACCCAGCATTATTGCGACATACTGACATGGCAATTGTTTATGAAATCAGACATGTTGCTCAATAGTGTTATGCAGTGGTCGGCAAACTTCATGTACTTGCGGGCCAAATATAAACATTTCTGGTAGCGCGCGGGCCGCAATATTTTCGCCTTCGAACAATCGCTATCATATTTAAACTTCAAATTATGGCGCATTCGCATTGCTACCTTTCTATTGCTGTGTTGAAAGCCTGTCCCAATGAGATGTATGTGGCGTTTTTTTATTATCCAACAATACATTGTTCTTATGTACTTATTATCAATGTGAAAGATGATGTTTTTGTGGCAACTCGTCGTCCAAATGATGATCTGACAAGCGAGTATGAAATTTAATCCAAGTGTAATGCATTTTGCTCACGGCCATATGTTCTTCCGAACGTGCACATTACACGTTTTGCACTGTCGCACAGATGAGCTGTGGCGCAGCCCTGGGTCTCGGGGTCGAATTTTCGACGACTCGTTTTGTAAAGTGTGTAACATTGAAACCCTTGACAACTGCGATGCTGACTGGGCATATCGAGCAAACCAGTTTTGGAATGCTCAAGAAAGAAAAATATTTTTCAGTTCAAGCACTTATGGAATGCTCGACCCGCGTCGCTCCGTTTTCCAGACATTTTCAAATTTTGAAAATCAAAATTAACTCGAACGACATACAACTGACGCTACTTGTTACATAAGAAGCGCCGAACAGCAGCACTTATCACCACATAAATCCGTGTAGAGACAATAATAAATTTGGGATTTTGTTTTATTTATTAATTAAATGTCGGGTCGTTCAAGGGCCGCAACAAATTAGCTCGCGGGCCGCATTTTTTCCGCCCCCTGGTGTTGTGTTTGTCTGGTTTACTGTTGGATGCTGTTTTTTATTCGTAGGGTTTGTGGCTAGATTGTAGAGGTTTTATTACGGCCTTGTCCGTTTTTGTGTCACCTCTCTGCGGACCGGCAGTAACCTTTCCGCGGACCGGCGATGGGCCGCGGCCCGGTGGTTGCCGACCACTGTTCTAGGCTATCTGAAATTGAATAAGTACGCTTCAGTATTCATTGCATAGTATTCATAGTCAAATTACGATTAATTTGATGATTTTTCTGATTTAGAAAGTTTTTATACAGTACTTACAAACATTGATAGAGAGGTTTAAGGTGATATTTGAGAACTTTATTTCAACCGGGCCATTATCGACGTCTGTGTAGACTGACCAACCCGGATCGTTTCATTAAACACTGTGGCACCATTGAAAAATCGGCTATGAAAATTTCTGTGGTATCCCTTCCCTTTGTGCCCTATGCACGTGCTTATTTTGCTCAATGGTCAAATCCAGCACTGCTCCCCACACACGATCACTACGAAAGGTTGTCATTTTCTATACTCTGTCGAAATTAATGAATACGGAACTCATCTAACCGTTTGATTATCAGAAATTTTGTTTCATCGAAATGCTTAGATAGATTTCGATGAGAAGGGTGAGTTGTGGTTGCAACAGTTTGATACTGGCAATATAAGTTAAGTACAAAATCTTCATGATATTCTTGAAATCACTTGGTAGTCGTGGGCGGAAATATTTCACGAGATGAGTTTGATGGGTTCAATTTATGGACTTTACATCATCATACATTTACATGAGTTGTGTCTTATTGAAGAGCTAACTCGTTTACATGTTGCGTTTGTTGATGAGTCTGACATTGACTCGTTAATATTACTCCCGGTTGCCGAAAAAAAGGAATGAAAATATACCAAGTATATACTTAAAATAAATCTGAAGTATTGCCGCCTACAAAAACTTCATTTTCAACTCGAGTAATTTTATCCAAATTTTCGAAAACCTATTTCGTTGTTTTGAGTCTCCCCTAACAAATTTATTGCTATGACAGTTCGTGCAAAAGTTCGTCTTGAAATGTCATGAAAAAGTGATAAAATTTACTTCGAATTTACGACAGAAAATAAGAACTGTATATGTCAAATAAATTTATAAATTCAAAATAGTAAGTTTACCATCCGAATTATCAAATAATTTGCCATTGTATGAATAAATCTTATTGAAAGCCTAAAAATTTTGAAAGTCTTCTATCCGTGATGGAGAATGAAAATGTGACGTTGCATCATACTTGAAGCGACCGCGAAACTCAAATACTGTTCAGAAATTTTTGAGTGCTCAATATTGCGCCACAAAAGTTTTTTCTGGAAAATTCGGATTTGTCCGACCATATTAGCCCCACAAATTCTAGTTGTTCGATCTCTAACACCACATCAATCGAAACATATTGCCAACACCTTTTGCATATAATATATGGTATCTATCCATCGCTCTCTACCAATACACAACCACTCACAATCTCCTAGCTAGCAAGATCATGGTCAGGCCTGTGTCAGGAGGGATTGACTTGCTTGGTGTAATTGCTGTTATTTACTGGTTCATAATTTCTTTTTGGCATGCTCAAATTCAATTTAAAACTAATTAGTATATGTTTTAAAAATATATATTAATAGAAAAGAAAGCGAAATAACCAAACGTTACTAAAAATTAAACTTTTGATCGATAAAAGAATATTGAAATGAATGATCTATAAACAGGATCGAAGAAAATAGCAGAGGATACTTGCGTACCACTAGGAAGGTCCTGTCCTACCAGTGGGTGGGAAACACTGTTATATAAATTCTTACATAATAAAATGCGATGATGTGAATTTGGCTACAGTTCACTTTTTTGCTTCTCAGCTGTAATACAAGTGAATTTGTACATATATGATATGTGTACCTGATAACTATCTGACAGTTCAAAAGAGAGGGCGAGTTTCTCCAGCAACATCTCAGTATATTTATCACTGTTAACGATTTTCTGTAACAATTTATTGACATTTCGAAACAGTTTTAAATATTTCACCACTACTCCAGACTCACTTTTATTTGCAGAAGTGATTTTGACGGTGCAGGCGACATAACTCAATCAAAGTAAACGGGAAATTTGTCGAAAAATAATACTGTATCTAGTCGATAATAGGTCAAAAATAGCCATAAATGAAACAAAGTTCACAAAACCTATGCCTGCTGTCTTTTTACAAACTTGATGACTATTTTCTGTGCGTCTTTTGCGTGAATGTATTTACTGTTATGTTGTTTCCAAAATAGTCGCTGCCATACAGGTTGCTGGAGCTTGTTAATTTCTTTCCATGTAATATTTACTTCCTTGCCTTTGCTGTAAAGATCGCGTTTGTTCGATTTCTTTGTATTTTGTTTACACTTCTCCAAGTCGCCTTTCTGTAATTTTACTATTCACTTCCTTTGTAATTAATATCGAGCGTATTTATTTCCCCGTTATCTGCGTGTTTGCTTCAGAAAGATGCTTACTATGTTGTGGAACATGCGGTTATATTTCACACCAAATATGTACCACGGTTATAGACGAAACGCTACTTGAAGGCCCCCCCCTCGCGGCTCTTCGTCACGCGCATGACGTTAATGGTATATCTATTTGCTACACAATAGTGAATTATATTTATTCCAATGACAAATAAACAACTGATTGACTGGTCTGAACAGTATTCTTCTTGTTTTAAAATACACAACATGCGCATCATGGAACTGGTTCAAGGCGATCGACCAGTCGATCGCGATCGACGTGTTAGCCACCCCTGATATATATGGAAAGATGAAGAAAAATCTATATATATATGTAGCGTACCGGAAGTCTATGTCATAATGGACCTTTCCCCGACATTAAAACATCCGTATTCTTAACCAATCACAAGCGAGCAGATGTAAACAAACATTCACCGCTTAAAGTTCGCTCAGACAACTTTTGACGCGTTGGCACATGAGTTGCTGGCGGTCTAAAGCAGTGTTACCCAACCTTTTTCGACAACGGACCATTTTCGAAGCTAAAATCATGGTGGAGACTCACAGCATCATAATAGAGTATTTTTTTTTATCCTATATTGAGATTTGTTTATCAGAGCAACTCTATAAAAACACCATTTATTGCTTGACATTTGCGCTTTTGTTCTGCGAAAAAAAGAGACAAATTACCCAAGAGACAAGAGTAAATTACTCCTTCCAATGAAGCCGGAAAATATCTGGATTTTGCTTTACTTCATGTTCTTTTTAAAAAATTATCTAGTTTGCAGCGGCTCACTGTAAAAAGTCAATTATCAGAAATTGTTGTGCTCAGTCTGGTGTGCACTGAAATCTGTGAGCAGGGGGGTATTCAATTGGATAAAAGAGACAGTCCCCGAACTCGTAATAGAACCAAAATAAGGAAAATCGGAATTAAGTTATGGCCTAACCTGGTACACATACTACGGGAATACCCCAAGAGAACTTCCAACTTCTTGTTGATGTACCACGACAGAAAGTTGGGACACTCTCCACTTTCACATACCTTTTTTCACGAACAGTTGGAATATTGCTATGATGCCTACAACCAACGTTCCCCCTAAGCTGCACAGCTGCGGGGCCGCGCAGCTGGCCGAGAATCCCCGCGCAATACTTTCGTTCTGCCGCGCACTGGAGTTTATAAATAAAATCTGTGTTCGTTTAAAATGTTGCAGATGCGCAGATATTTTTTTGGAGCTCACATGGCCTTCTATTCCGCGCAACTTAACAAGCTCTTGAAGGGAACGTTGCCTACAACTACTAAATATTGTCAAATATGCATTTGAGCTGTTTTGTTTTTGCTTTACATTTCAATTAGTTATATATCGGCGACTATAACATATGTAGCGGAACGTGTATGGCTATGTTTCCGATACTCACTATTGTGTGTACCAGGTTAGGGTTAGGCCATAATTTTATTCCGATTTTGAGTTCGGGGACTGTCTGTGTTAGCCAAGTGAATATACCCCCCTGCCCATAGGTTCCAGTCTCTTTACACAACTTGATGTAGCCTAAAGCAGTGGTTCCCAAACTTTTTGTACCATCGCCCCCCTACAGTAATTTATACAACTTCATCGCCCCCCAGCACTACAATAAAATTTGAAGTCAGAAACGAATATATATATATATTACAGACCAAATAAGGAGACACATCATATTATCAATAGTAGCACGACTGAAAACACCTTTTTCATCATATAAGAGGTCGAAAATGAAAGAATCCAGGGTTCTACCTCTTCAAAAACCGCCGTGTACTTGCCTCATAGCATTTAACTCCCTAAATTCACCCCATTTCACATTAAAATAATGAAAACAAAGTTAATTTTCCCAAACTTATAATAATGATTTTTGTACATCTTATTCATCACTACAGCCTGATGACCTGCGCCAAAATACATGATATATAACGATCTTCGGTAAAATTCATCCCCGATTCCTCATCCTACCATGGCCTCCAGTCCATAGAATTAATCAGCCATTTGATTTGGACAAAATTTGGGGTTGCTAGTCTTTTGCGGGTCGCATATATTTTTTGCAAGCTAAAAACGGAACAGCGCGCGAAAACTGCGACAATTTATGAACACAACCCAGCCGTCTTTTTAAAAAATTATTACAATGACATTTGATGTTACACTGTCTTGTTGCTGCATCACGCTTAATAGTTTTACGACGCCAAAGAACATTTTCTGAATGGGCATCACTAATCCTAGTTCTTTGTAATATTCATTTTTGAAAATAATTGTTCGCACGAATATGTATTTTCAAACATCGAAGTGAATATTTTCGCATGGTTTGTAAAATTTTAATAAAGATTTTCCTTAAGAAGATTCATTCTTACAAAAATTAAGCAGTGACGAATCTTTCAAATAGAATATGAATTTCATTTCCTTATTGCATTGCAATATATATATTTGAATATTTACTGCGATATTGAACCCCTGCACTCAGCATCAACTTTTCTGCGTGTATAATTTTAATTTGTCTAATTATAATTAAATTGTAGGCTCGTTAAACAAGTAGATGTTCACTAAATTGTTAGGATATAATATAACTTAGTCTAAACGTGTCTCACGATAAATTCTGTTACGTAAAAAATGTAATTTACTCCTCGAGCGTAGATTATAAATAAAATTAATTCATCGTCAAAACGCAATTTTGTCTGTATGATGGATGTTTCCCCGGGCATAGACTTCCTTGTTTACTTCGTGACATTGGCCAATCAGCGAGATGCAAAAATTAACGTAACAATGTATCCTTTCGCATCCGCTTAGACACTTTCCTCGCTCAGACAGATTTTCAGGCGGGGTCGTAAACATTAGCCTACCTCAATTTTTCGGTTTTTGAATTATATTCGTTTGTTTTTAGTTGTGTTTCAGAAATATAAATATAAATCAAATAATTCAATGATCACTTTGTCTTTCTAGGAGTTTCAGTTTAATTGCAGTGATCAAAAATTAGAGTAGAAATAGCTGTGATAGACTAGGCTAAAATTATTTACCGGTAATTTAAAAAAACAGATCACAACTCGCGAAACCACTCTTAAAATAAGCGCCGAAAATTTCAAAATGGTAAAGTATAGGAAGAATTTTCCGGGGTCAAAGGTCGGGGAATGCAGTGAAGCGTCCCGGGCCAGATTATTTTTACTCTGGCTGTATTTTGCAGACCACTGGGATACGCAAACTACTGTACCTTGCGGCGGAGACGAGTCCAGCAATCCTTTCGCGTGTGATAATCGCCCACGTGCTTCAAACCTACAAAAGCACGCAGAGTACAGTAATCAAGTGCACGATGCGCCAAACAATACCAGGTTTCGCGAAATCGCCCCATTCGACTTTTTTGCCCCCCTCTGTATCGTTTTTGCCCACCGGGGGGCGATATCGCCCACTTTGGGAATCACTGGCCTAAAGTACGGTCGGCGAACAAAATTAGTTACCTCCATATTGGTACATACACTTCCGGGGCGCCATGTTTCACTTATTCCACAGTACGCTATTCGACACACTTGGATTAGGTTCTCTTTGAATAGCATATCACAATCGGACTTTCACATGTGAATGTTTTTTTTAGCGTTGGGTTTTTCACACATGTATGGTTTTGTGTTCCATCTTAGTGGTTATATAGGATAGGATAGGATAGGATTTACATATTTATCCCGGGGGAGAGGAAAGCCGATAAGACGGCTTATCCATATGGCGAACCACGGCCTCTCGTCCGGTTACCATTCCAAGTCGGGTATGGGATTAGTTTTTACTGTATTGTTTGTTTTCGGAAGCATGGACTTGGTGGTGGAGGAAGCCGTAACCGACCAGCGGTTACGTGAACCACCCAACGACGGCGAGGAGTCCAGCAATCCTCTCGCACATAACCATCCCTGCATGGGATTCGCACCTGCGAACCCACGCAGAGTAATTTGAGGTGCGGTGGCGAGCGTATTAGCCCGTTGAGCCACACCGCCGCTCCTTTATATTATGAGAAAAGCACAATATAGACCCTGTACTGATCATTGTAATCAGGCGAGCTATATTGGATTCTCCCGTTCTGGTTTTAATTTGTTGTGGTATTCTATGCTTTGTGAGAAATTTTATCTTTGGGTAAGGTTTTGCTGTAAGAAATGGCCATCATGCGGGTGGTTGGTGTGACCAAAATTGAGTGTTTTTTGCATCGTTTGTAAACATTTTCCCCGTGTCCCAAACACAATTTCCTCTCGGGTCTTTCAACTAGCATTTCATTGCTAAATATTTTCTCGGATCAATATTTACTTCTCAAAAATCCGGTTATCAAATCAATAGCTCGCTTGTTTAACTATAATGGTGTCAACACCAATAAAATTGTACAGACCTTCGTGAAGATAACATCTATTATATCCCCACGTCTATGACAATGGAAAAACCTCGCTTGAACTTTTAAGAACCTATATATTCCCATATCGGCGCGGCCCAACGGGCTAAGCGTTAGAAATACGCTCGACACCGCACCTCTAACTACTCTGCGTGGGTTCGCAGGTTCGAATCCCATGCAGAGATGGTTATGTGCGAGAGGATTGCTGGACTCCTCGCCGTCGTTGGGTGGTTCACGTAACCGCTGGTCGGTTACGGCTTCCTCCACCACCAAGTCCATGCTTCCGAAAACAAACTATATAACTAATCCCATACCCGACTTGGAATGGTAGCCGGACGAGAGGCCGTGGTTAGCCATATGGATAAGCCGTCTTATCGGCTTTCCTCTCCCCCGGGATAAATATGTAAATCCAATCCTATCCCCAGTCCCATACTGATACTGCCTCAATTGATTTTAATTACTTGTACTGATGAATGTTTGATATAATCTGGATTCTAATTTGGCGAGTGGCTTGCTTGGTGTTTGTTTTTCGTTCCTATTCTGCAATTAGTTAGATTCATTGTTTTTATCAATTATTTTATATTCTTTTATGCTGATTAGGGAGTCAGGATTCTGCTTACTGCCGTTTTAAATGTTATGTAGACGCATTCGGCACAACACAATAACATGCAGACTGGTTTCCAGGTTGACATCCATCGTAAAATATTTGGGCTAGCTATCGATAATTCCATGGCATACAACAATCCACCAGGCATTAATCAAGTCAATTGATTCAAATTAACCAAATACTCCCTGTCTGTAGTCAAAAATCTCTTACTGATTAGGCTTCTGTGATCACAAACCGAAGCAAGCAGACCACGAACATTTGCATACTATCCAATAGCCGGGCTTAAAACCCAAGCACTGAAAATATATACATGAGTGACATGATGTGTAACAAAATTAGAATCTAGTTCTGGTGTGAATGAAATTGGTTCTAGGTTTCAATTTTTTTCACCCATGATTGTTATGCACAAAAAAATAAATTAGGCATAATCCAAGAGAATATCGTAAAGCAAAATTATTATATTGAACAAGAAATACATCACTGTTTTCAAAGTTTTAATGGATTGGCAGTAATCTTTTATTAATACCACACCACTGTACTGAAGTACACACCAGTGAACAGAGTCAAGAGAGAGAGTAATGAAAAAAGAATGATTTGTGGCACAAGTACAATAAATGAGCTACTTATTTTATAAAAAGCAAAGTGGATTGGCAGTGTTTGAACTTTGAATAAATAACCATGATTCAATTCACAAAAAATTGAAAAGCGAATATAACGGCCTTGGGTCAACATGTCCATCACAAAATAATAATGAAAAACAATCCTGATGAATACTAAACTAACTCAGAATCCCAGCAGTGGAATACGTAGATTGACACAACCAGTACCAGTTTTAACAATCTGTCCAGCTACGATTCTTGCAGAAGGTGATTGCAATGAATCCCATCGTCCTATAGTAAAAAACATTGCTAATTTTAGGTCAATTCCACAAGAAATTTCAAGTTGACAACTGGCCTCCCCACTACTTGACCACATCCAACGTATTCAAAACACAAATTTTACGGAAAGTAGTCCAAAAGGCTCAGGAAAGTGAACCAATCTTAGGTAAGTACAATTTTGTCACTAGTGAGGTAAATATGAACATTTTATCCTGATATAATAATATTATAAGGTCAGAATCATTGTCAGCGAAACAGTAAGTAAGACTATCAAGTAACTTTGTTGCGTTCCATAAATATGCCATATTATATCAGATGATCTCGACAAGTATATTCAATTATGTGATGCATTGTCTATCGTGAATAAAACTTGACCATGTTTTGTAATTTTTCCTCAGACAAAATAGACAAGGTAAAAAAAAACTCAAACCTGCTAATGCAGCATCTCTTAGAAAAGTAACTGTACTTTCATAAGTCATTTGTTGCAAGGGTGAAGCACAATTATCGATACCAGCTCGATTGAAACCATTGTATTTTCCCGAAAAACAAAGATAGTCAGCAACCAAGCTTAAATGTCGCTTGTTAACTTGAATACCTGAATGAAACAAGAAAAAAGAAATCTAATGCAGTTTTAGGAGAAAATGACATTGATATAGAATAAATTTATCATCGAAGTTATTGCATTCTCCAGTATAAGTTATACAATAAAACTACCATTGTCACAAGATCATGACTTACCATAGGCACCAAACACATTCGCAACTTCTGTTTGAATTACACGAACAGCAGCTTCAACTCCATATGTTACTTCAATCGAGTGAACACAGTTACATTGTAACCGTCTAAGGTCCAATATCTGTTAAGACAAATCAGAACATCATGTGTTAAGTGTTATCTATCTTTCCATGGTGAACACCTAGGGTTGATAAAATATATTGAAGCCTGATTTGCCCAAAAATCAAAGAAATGACAACACATAGATAAATTATAGATTTCAAAAATGTATACAATAGTACAGAATTGTTTTATTTCTACTACACACCAAATGAAATAAAAGCAGTAAACTCAAAATCATGACTTACATCCCCGTAATTAAAGAGTTTATAAAAGTTTATTCCTTCAGTGGCAATTCTCTTCTCCTCAGAATTCTGTGGATTTTGTTGGAGCACACAACGACTTATGCCACTGATCTTCCGAACATAACATGTCTTCGCTTCGTGCTCCACTATTGACACTATATTGAGTTGTGCAGCTTTCAGGGGCATATCAATGATTATCTAAGATTAAATATATAAGATTCACTTCCAGATGAATAATGCTCCACTATCTTCTATTTTAGATTCATTCTCGACTTGCTTAACTACTTGTTACGTAATGTGTCACATTGCACAATTTGTGAAAAATCTTAATAAGGTGATATGTATCACATACCTTGCACCATCCACTATTTTCAGCATCAAAACTATAATCCAGAACACAAACAGTTTGAACACTCATTTGTTTTACTTTTGATACTCTCTCCTGGTAATCTTGACAAACAGTTTTATCCAGAATACATTCCAAATCTGTATGAAATAGACACTTATCACAATACTTACAAAAACAACATGTTAATGGAATCACACAAAGTGCTCAACTCAAGAAGTATCACAGACAAATGAGACAATAAAGTGAACTTAAAACTGAAATAATTAGAATTACCCGAAAACTCTTGGGGTAATTCTTCCAGATCGACTTCTTGAGCATCTGAATAAGACAATGAACACGTTATATAAAAGCAAATAGAAAAAATAAAAAAATACATCTCAAATTAAATTACAACTCTTCTAAATTATGTTGGCTGCGACAATGTTAGTTTGCTTGGAAAATGAATGTATTAGAATGTATTAATTTTTTTGCGAGTTTTTGATCTTGAATTTCGTTTTTACAAAATTTCATTGAAAGTGCCCAATAGTAATGTGCAAGATTGCAATTACCAAAACTTAAAACTGCTCAATGCATGTTTCTCATTTAAAGCAACGAAATTTTATATTTTTGCTAGTACTAGATGAAATTTAACTGCATCGATTCAACCTGCTTCATCTTCCTCTTCTTCTTCTTCTTCTTCTTCAAAATCTTGTTTATTTTTTCCTTTCTTTGCATCATCTTGGTCAAAAGCTTCATCATCATCATCGTTGTCATCCTCATCATTTACTTTGTCTTTCGATTCAGGCTCAGTGGTTGGCTGAGAAAATAATCCGATATTTTTACAGGGTCATTAGCGGTTCATAAATAAGGTTACACTGGGAAAAATCTTTGTAAATATATTCAAATCGTCAAGCTTAAACATAATACTAAAATTTATGCTACCTAGAACGCATGTTTTAAACATTTTATTTATTGAAAAGTGCCATTTGCAGTAAATTGCAACTTTGTACTTCATACATTATTGCACTACACTATTTTATCATCTTGTAATAACCTCTTCTCCAATATCTTCATCCGGCTCAGCGTTAATAGAATCTTCATTGGAATTACTACGACCTTTTTTCTGACTGAAAACCATTTCCTCTTGTTCTCTGCGTTTAATTTGCTGATTTATGCTGCTTAAAAGAGCTGGAATAAATCTGAAAAGACATATAAACATCTAAAAACTATAGTTACACTGGTAAATTCAAGAAGTTTCTAAATTTGCATTATAATGAATATTCAGAATTAAAGTGGATATACAGTATGATGGGTTGGTGTAAACTCGCAATTATATCGAAAATGATCACTTTAAGCGGCTTAATCTTTGTATTGCAGGTCATTCAAAATATTGAATGAACATTCTTTCATATGTTTTGATTTGCCCGTTCTGATTATTTTTTTGAGTAGAAACAATCAAACAAAAAAGGGAGCATTACACTTCTCTTACGTTTTTTCTATGAAACCTAATATTGCGGGTCTTCTTATCGCAGTTTCTTTGGCAAATTGTTTTTCTGGTAGAAGTTCCAAAATAATTTTGCTCTGACGTGACCTATGACCAGCGGTTTTCGAATCAACATCCAAATGTTCTTGGACATGGATCTTGTTCAAAACCTAAATAAAAATATTTTAACTTGATTAATGAGGTCAGAAAAGTCAGCAAAATCAAAAAGGCTCTACACAGAAAAAGTAGATAATTATATGTAGAGATGTACTGCACTATTCCATCTTTGCACAAACACAAAAATAACATCCTCACCTGTTGCAGTTCTACACTGGACAGCATTTTTTGTAATTTTTTTGCATGTTTTTCTTTACCAGGTATAACAGGAACGATGACTTGTGGGGTTTTAATGTGTTTTGAAGCAGTCATTAATATTTCACGCAACCTGTTTTAATGAATTTACTGTGGATTATTGTACTTATCCAATACTGTATTATAATATATTGGAGAAAAGGGGGCACCTAGCATAATTCAAACAAATTTATCAGAAGTGGTAAAGAGATATTCACACACAAAAATGCATACTTGATGATATAAAGCCAATTGACAATTGGAATAATCAAAATTAACATGGTATTTGCAACTATATTTAGCATATGATGGTTGACAAATCAATTTATATTTTACCTTGGAATACCAAGTGTTACATTCATTTCACCTCTTCCAGCAAAATGGAAAGTATTCAGAGTCATCTGTGTAGATGGTTCTCCAATACTCTGAGCTGCTATCAAACCAACTGCTTCACCAGGTTGACAAAGTGACCGTTGATATTTGAGAGAAAGCATGGCTTTGACTCTAAAAAAGGTAATGATAAAATGGATATTCATCGATAGCAGGGTACATTACATTATGTTGTTGCTTGCTCATAGCCGTGTTTAAAGTCTATGCATGTAAACAGATTATATGAAATCGATAACTTTTTGTATCCAAAAGTTTCAGTAATCTAGGACGCTTTGCAAATAAGTTGTGTTTCACCAAGATGGCGCACAACCTGAACCCTAACCTGGTATGCATACTATTTTCAGGTTATGAGCCATCTTGGTGCACATACTTCTGGAGGTCCTACGAGACAACCCAGCACACATTGAATCATACCCTTGACTAGCTGAGAGAATGATTTCAAAAAAAAAAAAGATCCGCAGTCAGCAGTGACGTCAAATGAGCCCCTCATTCATCGGACTCAAACCCCAAGCACCCAACCCCAGTTTTGTAAAACTTGTTCAATTCCTGAAACTTACAATCATACACTAACAGAATTTAAGTCTTGACAGAATTAAATAAATTTACTCCATTTTTACAATAGTAATAAAAAAATTGGAGGATTCTGTTTTATGGAGTTACCCTGTACATATACTATTAAGTAATCTCACATTTCCAAATATATCATGCAAAAATCCATTACTCACTTCTCTAAAGTTGGCACTTTATTCTTTCTCTTCTTCTTTTCTGGTAAATTATCTGGATTTGTTTTCAAATATTCTTCAAGGTTTTTTCTGAAAGTTTCTGACATGGATCCATAGTTCATATCTGGTCTTATTATCGAAAAAATTGGATCTGGATTTTTAAAAATTTCAACTTTGTCTTCCAGCTGCTCTTTCTGCTCTGAAGTGAGATTTCTCCATTGTAGCATTATCTGAACAAGACAGTTTTCTGAGATAATACAAGAAAGGAAAACCAGTGATGACAGACTCAAGATATGGATGGTAGGTGAGTGCTAAAACAGTAGTTATATAGCTTACAGATGGGTGTTTAAAGTTCACAATAAAGCAGAATTATACAATAAAATCTATAATATTTATACCAAATATTGATTTTATCAGGTGAAAGGCAAATTGTTAATGGAATAGGAAATATAATCAAGCAGCGCCTCTATTTGAATGCATGAAACAAACAATGTTTCAACCAAGGTAAATTCAGGCACGATTAGTGAGCGTGTTAAGATGGACATAACAAATATGAAAATTAAAAATGAATAGAAGATGACTATACCTTGGATTTACTTAATTCAGGGTGTTCTAATGAATACTGCAAAAAAGGTGATTTTCTTGTGTCATCAACTCTTTCCCCTCTTTCTTTTCTGATTTTCTTTTCTGCCTTTTTCTTTCTTTTTATTTTTCTATTATATTTTCTCCACATTTTTTCCGCTTTAGTTGTGTCAATGCATGTTGATTCAATAGTTTCATATGATGGAAGTAACTTGCTCTCAGCCTGTGGATAAATATTCACCATGTAACGAAACCACTATATCATCAATGATTTCTGAAAGAAATGAATTTTTCTTGCTGCAGGTATACAATATACCGCAATTTAAATATGCCGGTTCTAAAAAGCATGAAATTTGAACCAATTATTATCTCATTGAAGGACTACCAGATGAAAACACCATAATATTAACAAAATAATAAGAAGAAAACAAGCCTTCTGAAAGTGTGTCTAAAACACCTTTCAACAAATAATACCTTGAAATTTTCTATTAAAAATTGATGTTGTTTTGTATTAAGGTACGATTGTTTTCCAATATCTAATCCATCTTCACCATAGAAAAATTGCATCACACTTCCATCACTGTCCCGTACAGTCAAATCATAAGCAAGAACTATTCCTTCCAAATGCTTGATCAAACATCTACAAGATATGAATCATTGATACATGATACAAAATATGGAAGGAATGTGAACCCTTATCTTAACAAGCCTATATAAACTTCGCTTTTTCTACAAATGACCACTTATGAATCTTATTTTCAATGAACTTCATTCAAAATTCAAATTATTCGAATAAACACAGGCCTTCAGTACAGAGATGTTTATACATTGAAATAGTACATTCATAAACGTCAGTTTCGTTTGTGAGCACAATCAGAGTAGACTTTTCCGACATGGCATTAACTTATGGATTGAAAAGGTCCACCAACTGCTGATCTTGTAGTGAAATCAATCCTCATACTACTCAGTATGAGGTAGTTCTCAGATTCCATTTGGGCTGTTAGTACATCAATAAATCTAAGTCCATTGTCTACCGCTTTAAATAGGGCAGGGAAGATTTCTCACATTGTTCTTAGCTTACCAGTGGTTGCTATTGACTATATGCCATTAATGTTGATGTTAGACTTTAATTGTACATTAGAATTGACTTGCTGAATTGTTGTTGTATTTCGTTGGGCCTAACTCTATTTTGTTCATAAAAATATGAAAAAAAATATTGGTATCAGCAGTCTATTTCAATTCACTTCTTCCATGACGAACATATTACTGGATTATTCATTATAAAATATTTTAACTTTACCTAGATATAAAATGGTAACAGCATTGAACAAGTATACACAACTATGCATGTTTGACCCAAAAATAATTAGATAGTAAAAGCACCTACCTTTGTAAATATCCAGATCTACTAGTTTTCACAGCAGTATCCACCAAGCCTTCTCTTCCCGCCATGCAATGATAAAAATATTCCTGAGGTCGAATTCCAGTCAAAAACCTATTCACCGAAACATATGAAAATAATATTAATCAATTCTGTTTTAATTTCATATAAAGAAGGAGATTTAATGTCTATTACCGATTTCATGTGGACAATGACAGTGTGTGCTTAGTTTGATTAGCTTGACAGTAAATAATGAACATGAATTATTAAAAATTTTAAAAAATGGCTTTGCTTTGAAAAGATGGAAGTACAATTCAATGAATTATAAAAGTTTTATATTACATATACACTGTACAAATGCCCCTTGTTTTTATTATTACCGCACTAATGTGTAGTTGCTATACTGCAGGCAACACACCTCACCATGTATAGAGTGAATATCCATTGTATTATTTTGCTGATGCATATGTATTTGTACTTTAAGTAAAATTGTTATAAAATATGTCAACTGATTATGTGTGCATTTGATATAGTTTTCAAACAATTATACGAATATTTCTGTTTTGACATTTTCGAAAATTGATCAGGTAAAAAAAGACAATAATCTAAATCTTACCTTTGAGAAATGAAACCTCCGGCTCGTAGTGTTATATTATATGGTCGAAAACTAGGAAGAGATCTTCCAGAGCACATCAGTGGTGGACGACGACCTTCTAATTCAATCTGTCCAAGCAAACATGATATCTGCATACAATTGACCGCACCACCCTTTGCACCAGCTAGAAAATTGCGAAAATTAATTCGAAATAGCCGATGGAGTTATAAGTAGCATAGGTAGAAATGAACTATTTCTATCTTTCAAAAAAAAATGTATTGCAATGCAATTATTAAGTCAGAACCACATTTAAATTCTATCAATTAATAAAGTTATAACACTTAGAAATATAACTACCATTTAATAATAGCATAATATTTAAGTAAGAACTTGCATAAAACCATGAGTTGTAAGTTGTTGTCAGGAAAAGTTTTATTTAGTCCATTCCCAGTACAATATTTTGCAATTCTATCATTCACATCATTGCTTGTTTTCTTGATTGCATGATCAAATACTGCGAGTCCATCTTCAACTTCAGTTATTTTTGAGATATGAGCATTCTGCATTTTTGATGCAATTGCTGAAAAAATAGATTAACAGACTCATAAAGGTTAAATGCTAAAAGTCGAGAACTAACAGATTTTTGATAAATTTGGATCACTATGAAATGTTCTGAATATTCAAGGAAGATTGCTTTATGCAAATTTGCCATTATGATGTGATAAAAGCTGATCAATGATTTAGAATTGCAAAACAAAAAAAAATTTATATCTTCAATCAACCTATTTTGCTATATGGTTCAGTTAATTTCATACAAATCCCAATCTCAAGAATATATTTTCATTTTATTATATTTTCAAATTATTTCACTATTACAAAATATAATCCCACCTTCAACATCATTTTCATCAGATAAACCAACAGCAGCAGCAAGATCACTCTGTCCACTGTTCAATGTTTTCTTTATAACTTTTTTTCTACCAGAATCTGCTGGAGCTGTTACGAGAATATCTTCCACACCTAATATCGATATAAAACTTATAAAGCCATAATATACCAACATCAATGAAGAATATGATGTTAGAATTAGTTCTAGGATAATTCGCCGCAGGAAAATTTGAGATAGGAAATTACACCGCAGAAAATTTCGACACATAGGAAAAATCGCCGCATGAAAAATCTCCGCAAGAGCATTTTGCTGTAAAACAAGTATTTGTGATATAAAAACAGTTAGGTTTTTGAAGTACCTTTTCATTTAGAAAAGAACCGTTATTTAAGAGCATACCATAACCCTATAAACCTATGGTAACTGTTTTTATCACAAATACTTGTTTTACAGCAAAATGTTCTTGCAGCATTTTTCATGCGGTGAAATATCCTGCGGCGAGATTTCATAGGACAATTTTTTCGGACACGATTGGAATTAAATTCACAACCAAACATGCACTAAGTTAGAAATGAACAAAACCAAATAGGGGCCTAACCCACTATTCCAAAATCATTCTGAAAACATTTCAATATAATATAACAGATACATTTATTAATTTATTGTAATCAATTTATCATTTAATCATTTATTAAGTCATATTCAACTGAAAAATATCAATGATATGAAGTAAAATTGTTCTGCTTGATTTCATATTTGTTACGGCTTTTAAATACTTGACCAAACATATTCTCATATAGAGTAAAATGTCTAGTGCCCATACAGAACATTATCTGCAAAAATGAAAATTGACTACATCAAATATATTCAATTTATTTATTCTGGACATTAGTGGCTTAGGTAAGTCCCCATAATCTAATCTAAAACAGAAATTCATAGAAAATTTTGAAGCATTTGTTATGCCTAACTCGAACCTAATGAAAATCCTCTATACTGCTGTAAAAATGCAGTGAATAATCTTGCGAGGCATGTTAATAATTCTCCACTGATTTTACATCCATAAAGCTCATACATTGCATGAACGAGTCCATATTCTGATGCGCCATAATGATTTTTATCCAACACTCCACAAAGAAGTTGACTTTCCCGGATAACAACCTAAAAATATATTTACTGGTATATTGTAGATACAAGACTAGAATGCAGAAATTACAGAATAGTTCAGAAATACAAACAAGAATCAGTGATTGTGGCTATTTTTATTTGAAACGAACAGTTGCCCTGGAATGAGTAAAATTCAGTAATCTTCACTGGAAAACAAGGAATAAACAAAATTTCAAGTCTTTTCTTATTAAGCAGAACAATTTATCCTCCAAGATCACTTTTGGCAATAAAATAGCCATAGTCTGTATAGTATTACATGCTAGGATAAACACAAAATAAGGGAAACTGGTTTAATCCAACCTCTGATTCACATAGTTCTTTTGGCTTTATGTAATGAGCTCTGGAATTCTCCTTTATCCAATCAGAATATCTAATCTTCGATGATCCTTGTAAATATAGCAATGGAGAACCAGTAGGCGTTATGTTGAGCAATATTGTACTGAAAATCTGAATACACAATAAAAAGAAATATTTACCATCCATACAACTTGGAGCAAAATGAAGGCAAAGTAAACATACAGGATACAGTGGTGAAATTTATTTGAACTAAGGTACTCCCATAGTGTGTGTATCAGGTTAGGGTTAGGCCATAATTTTTTTCTAATTTTCCTTATTTTAGTTATATTACAAGTTTGGGGATTGTCTGTGTTATCCAAGTGAATATACCCCCTGTTCATAGGTTTCAGTCCCTTTACACAACCTATTGTACAGTAGGCGAACAAAATTAGTTACCTCCATATTGGTACACACACTTCTAAAGAGGCTAAATGAATATAAAGGAGCATTCTTAATAAACCTAGATAGATCAATATTCTAGTTATTTTTTTGCAATTCACTTTAATACCCATCATTGGTCAGTTGCCCACAGTTTGGCTAACAACTGAACTAATATTATGAAAACAGTGAAAACATTCGATTATCTCTAACAGAGAAAATATTATATCATTATGAAACAACCAACAATCAACATACTTGCTTTCCTGTCCATAGTTTTTCGGGTTTCAAAATCGTTGGAGGTAGAAGTTTGATTTTTCTTGGAATATGCATTAATGCATTGTATGTAAGTTGATAGTATTGTTCTTTTGTAAAGTACCTATTTTAGTAAATCCATTGTTTAAATAAAGAAAGTTTTTGCAAGCTGACAAAATCGCAGGCTGAGAACAGAAGGGGCCTAAGTCACATTTTTGCAAAATTCACTTTTTTCAATATTTTGGGGTTTTGAGCCATGCTTTACAAGGTGGTGGTCTTGAAGTCCTGAATTTCTCAATAATAAAAATTTAAGCTGGACTTAGGCCTGTAGAAGTTAAGAACAGAATGGGCCTAAGTCCAGCTAAAATTTTTAATATTATGAAATTCAGAATTTCAAGACCACCACCTTGTAAAGCATGGCTCAAAACCCCAAAATACTGAAAAAAGATAGTCCCAAGTTCCAATATGATGGGCATGAACATCAAAAATGAAATGTCCGAAACTTACATCCCTAAAAATTTCTTCAGTGCAACCTAGGCCTAAGTCACCTTGTTTTACCTTGCATCCCATACAAAAAAATTCAGAATTTGTTGAGAACAGAATGGGCCAAAGTCCATTATGGGGTTAATAAAGCAGGAAGGAATTGAAGCTGAAGTGCCAAAAAATATTGATTACAAAGATATTCACATCCACATTAAAGTAACCAGAGCTCAGGTCTTTACTAAGTGTGAATATCTAGAAATTCAAAATTAAAAAAATTCCAAATTGTTTTTTGCGTTTTTCTCAAAACTCAAAATTGTGACTTAGGCCTGTTCTGTTCTCATCCGGCGAAATACTGTGAAATTATATTTTTGCATCCAAACTGTATCAAAATACGAATGCAATAATTCTGACATAGTGAATTTCTCAAATGAACTAGCCATATCAGTTTTTGTAACTTTGAACAATAATATTTCATTCAGTAATTCAAAAATGCCTATACCAAATTTTACTTCAAAAATTCCAGACTATAACTGAAAAAAGTAGGCATACCCTTCCCCTCTGTAAATTTGAGAGTGCTTGCAAAATGACTGGTAACTATTTTATTATTAAGAAATGGAATGTTCAAACTTTGAAGTCAACCATTAAAATTTATTATTGTCGATTAAACAGACATTTTGGTTAAAAAACAACAAAAAAGGACATTTAGACCTGGCTCGGTAGTTTATTGAAATTACTATATTTTCAAATATTCTTAACGTTTGACAAGCCCTAACCGCCATATTTACCTTCCTCTGATAGACATGTGAACACCAGCAACCATATGATCTTGGATCAATCCACTTAGAGGTTTCCCATCTTTGCCAGCAAGGTATTGAGAGTTGGTCGACATTAATTCGAAGGCTTCTGCTCTACATAGTTCGTTTTGAGGAAAATGTGCATTCATTTCATCACCTCAAATAAAAAAAAATATAAAGTATTGAATATTTCGAGCCCGCTATGCCAGTAGTAAATCATACCTTGTACTGGCAACAGTTCAGCTTGAACAGTTTTTAATGCTATGAGCTTGCTAATAGGCATGAAAAGCAGAAAAAAAAACATATTAGACCCATTTTCTCAAATGAAAAACCTAGTGAGAATTCGAAAATACCAGATCATTATATAACATATCTCCATCGGTGTCTCTGTCATTGATATCAATTGTTAGCAGTTGGCACTTCCAAAACAATCATAATTACCATCAAAATCTGCGTTGTAGGATTTACAATTAGCATAATGTAGCCTCAATGTTTTTTCCCCAGGCAATACACGAACTTTGTGAGCCATTATAGATCCTTTATGGAGAGTAGGTTGTCGATTCAATAGCATTACATCACCATTCTAAACATAGGATGAAAATATCATTTTCATGGTCCAAGTAGTAACTTTGAGAAGAGAGAAAAAGGGCTATAGATGGGTAAAATGAAAATATGAAGTGAAAAAAATAAAGTCTTGATACATTCGTGGGTGATGCATCCACAAATATAAATTCCTCATTCAACATAATCAAATGATGAAATTGATTTATTAGCTTACCGTAACTGAGACGAATGGGAAGATGGTGAACTAATTATTAGAATCTAAGCTGGAATATGTACTGCATTGAACAAATACACTATAATAAAAAACAAAACATATCTCAATAATTGACAAGAGATACTTACTTGCATATACCGCATCACAGTTTTAATTCCCTTCAATCCAGGTTTTCGCTTCTTTGTGTCACTTTGAGGAGCCATAAGTTGTTTTGCAATTGCGAGTCGTTGTCGAGGATTATCAGCTTTTAAAAGAATTTTTGACCCATCCTCCTGAACAACTATTGTTGCACCAGGGTAAGCCTAAAAATAATTATCAACTTCACCATGTTGTTTTTATGCTATAGTGTCTTGAGTAGCGATGTCACTTTTGGATTTACGAATCAGATCGATTTGCATCTTTTCCGAATCGATTCGAATCAGATTTACGCGATTTGGAAAAAGAGCGATTTACCAAAAAAACAAACATGAGCGCTTGTTAATCGTTGTTTTCGATGGCATCAAATCTGCTGAATACGTTTATGCGGCTCTCCAAATAACACCAAATTACGGGATGGAAATGAAAATGACTTGACTTTGTTACTGATCTGCCGTCATTAGTTTCAAGTTCAGCACAACACACTCTTTTTTGTATCACTTGAGATGATGTGTTGCATAATTTCCCCCTGACTGCAAGTTTAGTTTTCCACTGAATGGCCTAAGTTTCTATTATGCCCGAATTTAAATGGATCATATACCTGAAAATCCGTGACAATTTTGATGAACATTTTCAACAGCACACCTGCGCTGCGACTAAGTTATGGTACACCAGGCATGATTGGATAAAGAATCAGCTACAGACATCTAGATAATATTTAATTTTGATTAAAATTTAATTTAAACTTTGTTCTGAGTTAAATAATCATGTTTCTCATCCTAAAATATATATTTATTTTATTTGTGTTTGTCAGGCTTCCACTCGAGTGGCGGAAAACGAAATGAGATGAACATAATTTACATTTCTTTTTCCAGCTGTTCAATCAAAAGAAATGTATTTTCTTTTAATTTTGTTAACGCGATACAAGCGGGAATAAAACATTCCGGATTATTTCTAGCACACGTCATAACATGTGCCAGATTTTATACCCGATCAAGCATACTGTGCGAATGTCATCTTACTTTAGCTTCAGCGACCATGTTAGATCGAGATACAGTGTCGATCAATTATCGCTCGTCAGCGCCGCGTCTATTACTCACATTTGGACTTTCTGAATTACGAAATTAAAAATAGTCCACGATAATAAAAAAGCCAGAGTTTGCCAATAACGATGTGAGCCACAAAATATTCGTGTCCCTGATATTTATGAAAATTTTTATTCGCAGTCGTAATCGGTTGAACGATTATTTTTCTCAAAATTAATTTAATTTATTTGTGGTTAATTTTATCTCTTTAAGCATATTCTTGCGAGCATTTCCTATTCATAGTTATTCAGATGCGATTAGGATGTTTTTTGTCATATTACTCTATGCTACTAGCATAAATATTTGCAGCTTTTCTTCATGTATTTCCCCAACTCACAAATTATGTACAAAAAATAGTACTAATATATCAAATATAAAAAATTGGTACCGTAATAGGCCGGCCCTAATTCAAGAGGACAAGGACTAAAAAAACCACAGTCACATATACTGGTGTGGGACTAGGGAAAGCAGTGCTGTTACGATGTTTATGACATAACAGTACAATACAACTTTTCCCTGCTTATTTTCTCATATGAATTCCATCAAATTGCCTCAGTATTGATATTGCATGTGTAGAGCTCAAAGATACACAATTATAACTCAGTATTGTCAAGACTCACAGATAAATTGCAACAGCAAGTTTTTCATCTATGAAGATATTGGTGATATATGACCTACATATTTTTTATCATATTGGAAATGAGTGTGGCTCATTCCCTGAAAAAACCTTGCCATTCTTGCTATCTAGCATATTCCACTTTCAAGTTTTTTTCTTCTAGATTTGAGCTTTTTTGTGACTTTGGGCAAACATACGCATGCAATAAAAAAAAAAGCTTAATGGAATCAGATTCAAAAGATTCGACTTTCAAATATTTTAATTCGATATTCGATTAAAAAAAAAATGTAAACCCCCTATTACACAAATACCCAAGCAATGAATTAATGCTAAGGGGCCATTCCAAGCAAAAGTTGAATTCCATCAATTTTTCAAAATGTGTAGTGAAAGTAATTTTTTTTTATTTTTGATATCAAAAGACATTGGAATTTTATTGGACTGCATTCATTTCATCGAACAATTTAAAATTTCACCCAGGTTTTTGATGGGTAAAAAAAATTGCCTGAAATGTAGAAATTTTGGTATAATTGACATATTTTGTGATGATTCCTGACACAAAGTGTTTGATTGTGTGGTACAGTTATTTCATATGGAATTGACACACTGGATTTAAGTTAATAAAGTTTAAATGTTTGCAGTGCTGTAGGACATTTCTTCACCCATTTAACGATTTATTACCAGAATTTTGAGAGATGATAGAGGCCGCTATTCCGAAGTGGAAAAATGTCCTGTAGTGTCACGTCCTGTAGTGTCACATACAATATGCACATTATTGGCATGGATTTACAGTGTTACATTAAGTAACTTGAGCAACACATAGAGGGGTAGTTCAGCTACTGCACCAGAAAATACTATGGGCTCCTACTGTATCATCGCAAAAATTTACAGCACAACACAACGTACTGTTAGTGCATGGTGGATTTGCCGTCCTGTAGTGTCACGCTATATTTTACTACATTTTTTTATCTACTAAGTAAGTCTTGGGTGTAACTTTTGTGCAATTTTTTACATATTCAATAAAGCAACTGATTGGACAATGAAACAAAACATGTAGCTGAAAATGTGAAAATATATTGCATCCAACAAAATGCAAAATTTCTGGAATTGTCCTGTAGTGTCACTTGGAATAGCCCTAAGATGCCCATCTACAATCCTTTTAACATTAGACAAACAAGTGCATATATGATAGAAATTAAGTGAAAGCGAGTAATCCTCACTAGTAATCGAAAAAATAGAGTAAATAGTTTATTGTCTTACATCTGGTCCATTGATGACATGTTCCCGAAGTTGCCTGACATTCCATGGAGTGACTGGTGTGGGATAGGTTAGTTTGGAAGCAAAACATAAAGGGACTCCTATTTCGTGTGTAGCAATATAAGGATCCGGAGATATCACAGATCTTGCTGCATAATTAACTCTTTTTCCCATCATGTTTTTTCGAAAAAGTCCTGAATTTTTAATGAAAATAATAAATGAGGATAAAATTTAATAACTATTTCAAATAGAGGATATCCATAGAGATGGGCTGATAAAATACAACACTCCTTGACTCTTGCAATGATCATCTAGCAAGAGCATCTTAATAACAAAAAAACATCAGTTGGTCCCAACCAGAACCTACAAACTCAGTTTACCATTTTATTTTCCATTACATTTTAATTTATCTACTGAAACACGATATACCATGAAATCAAACACCATTCAGCAAACTTGATTGTAATGTTAAACACTGTCAAATAAAACTTGACCTGCTTTCTTTTCCAATTTTTGTTTGATTCCAGGACATTGCTCAGATGATGGCAATGAAGATCGACCCGATTCAGAATCGAATATCATATTAACATGCTGTTGCAAGCGATCCCAACAATTCTCCAGCTTTTCTGCTTTCGTTTTGCCTGGAATTGCTTTCAGCATGTCTAGACTTCTATCTGAAATCTTTGGAAATAACAAAGTTGATGAACTTTGCATTGGTATCTGATACCAACAGTCTGCTGACATCAATGAGCAAGCATATGATATGTGTTAGTATTGGGCAATATAAATCGTTGCCGGTTTGATTTCTCCAATAACAAAGGACATTGATTGTCTTATCGGATACAAGAACTTTAGGAAATATTCAGTCTTTTCAATGCATATTGTTAGTACAATGCATTTTTTATTTAAAAATTAGAATTTTAGGATCCTTCACAAATAATATTCAAATATCAAAAATCAAAGTTTGCTGCAAGCCTGCAACTGAGTAACTGTATAAACATATATTACCAGAGAAGTTGTAGTTATTGTTATCGATATGGTAGCTGAACAGAACAATACTGAAAGTGTGCTAGATTGATACTATCAGATTTGTTTCAGTGATTTTATTCTGAAATATACCAGCCATTGGCCCAATACTATGTTTGATGCGATCCACACTTATGTATGCCTCGCGACCAAAAACAGGGTCAAAACAGAGAATCTTGGCGGAGGGAATGTGGGCCATCAATTAAAAATGTGCACTCGAAATAGAAAAATCACAGCACAGTGTCAAAAAAGCTGTAAATTCGATCCCTAATCGGATCCTTGTGGATTAGAATATTTAGGATCAGGTAGGGTATTCTGAATTTTCCATCCCTACAAAATTGATTAAAATTAACCTTGACTTCTTCCACTGGTTCATCATTTCCCAGACTTCTGACATTTATTTTTTTATTTGAAACATCTTCTACAAGTCCAGGCTCTTCTTCATTTAAATTTACCATCAGCGTTCGAAGTAATATACAATCAAGTATGATCTAGGTGAGAAATAATGTAATAAACAGATGAATGATAGCAGTAGTTGGTGTCAGGTTCAACATGACTATGAGCATGTCCATGTTAGTACTCAGAAAATTTGGTACTCCGTAGTATGTGTACCAGGTTAGGGTCAGACCATAATTTTATTTCGATTTTTCCTTTTTTTAGTTCTATTACAAGTTCAGGGAGTGTCTGTGTTAGCCAAGTGAATACTCCCCTGCTCATAGGTTTCATGTCACTTTACCCAACTTAAAATTAGGCAAACCAAATTAATTATCTCCATATTGGTACAAATACTTCTGGAGCACCGGCGATTTTATACCTCTGCTAACTAAAAGGCCATTTCTATAAAAGTCATAAGAGTTATAGGACAGAATGGTTTATTGTTAACAGTATAGCATTATTATACATAAAGAAAATACGATAAATATTATCTTGTTTATTATTTAGAAGAAAAATCAAGAGAGCAAAATATATAAACCTTGGAATAAATTGCTGTCTGTGGATTTTCAAATTTTTTCCCATTCACGGCCATCACAGGTCGATATCTTAAAATACAGAAATACACTTATGAAGTAACACATCAAGTAAAATAAAGATATGATATTTTAAGCGTGCTGGCTGGTAAATGTGATGAATTTAAATATCTCTTCGATGTAAGGAAAAACGCTTAAAATTGAAAAATACCATAAACAATCAGATATGAATATTTTTGTTTTGTCTTTGCATTAATCGAACAAAGTTTGAAATATGCGACAGTACCTAGCCAGTGCAACTTAGTGAGAAAGATCTTTGGCCTGCGGCCCCTGTATGTTCATAGAACAGGGGTGGGCACACCGTGGCTCGCGAGACTTTTTGTGTGGCTCTTCTCGCCAACATAAATTGTTATCAAAATTTTAACTAAGAGAAAAACTTTAATGTAAACTTTTTAATTTATTAAAATTTGTAAACAAGTTTTCGTCAATGATTAAGACAAATTATGTTTTAGTATGAAAATCGCTGTAGCGTTGAATTTTGAATTTAAGTCAGTCAAGTTAGCAAATCTTTCGTCACAATGGTCTATGTTTATTGATGCGCCAGCGGTAATGCAGCTTGATTGCGGTTAGTTAGTCTAAGTTACTGTGCGATATGTCATCAATTAAGAAACGAAAGTACGAAGATAAAAGCAGAGTTGTCAATTCAGAATGGGAAGAAGAATACGCATTTACCAGTCAGGAGAATTAACCCTTGTGCTTAATCTGCCATAAGCTACTAAGTCAGAATAAAGTCAGCAATGTTAAATGGCACCATGGAACGAATCCAGAAAACTTCCTATGAGACTACCCTCGTAAATCAGCTATAAGAAAACACAAATTAAATGAGCTCATATTGTGCATATATTTGAGAATAGCTGCCATGTTTATCCATTTATTGTTAAAAGACTCTTGTGTGAATTTCTTTTCTGTTCATGGTATTTTAAATTTTTAATAAAAAGAAATTCACAAATTCTGCGGCTCTTTTAAAGTTCCGACTTGCAGCATGCCGCTCTTATACTAAAAAATTGTGCCCACTCCTGTCATAGAAGTTATGAATCATTGAATAAAAGAATTTGAAAGTAAAAAATTGGGTAGGCCTTGCTGAGCTAGCAAATTTGGGAACATTTCAAATTCCAGAATTTTTTTTTTAAATAGACGTCAGATTAAAAAAAATGAGAATACTCAATGGTAAATCAAAGCATCAGAAAACAACAACTCACTTGGAAGGGGGAACAGGTATAACAGTTAAAAAAAGTACATCTATAGCAGAAGATCTTTCAGGCGTCTTTAATAAATCACCGGATTCAGGATTTGTAAGATCTAAAGCAGATGTGCAACATTATGCAAAATAAAAACTTCTAGACCACTCAGTATAGGAATGCCTCCAGATATTTTTCGATACCACATTAGGTAAAACAATCAAAATAGCAAGAGAAACTTAAATCTAGTCAAAATTTATAAATGTATGTTACTTTGTAAACCTTTTATCAGATTATATGATTCATTTCAAATATATAATATGCAAGATTAAATCCACCAATAATACATTTATTTTTGGTTATATCATAAGATGGTATTAGGTTCTGCATATATAACACAAAATGAATGACTAGAAAAAAAAAAAGGTTCTTGATCAGCAGTTCAGTAAAGTAAATTGAAGAGTAACACGGAACTTTTTACCAGTAGCAGAATGCTTTTTATCAGAAAAGGAAGCATCATGAAAAGCTCCATAGATGTTTGCTAATAATTCTCTATCGTTATTCCATAATTCTGATATGTGTTCTCTCGCTACAATAGGAGTCATGTAGTACTGAGTTGTTTCCTTTGTTTTGTCTTTACTTGCAACAACAAATATTTTGCTATTTTCCGATCTGAATGCGGCACACACTGAAGCACATGCATCACATTTTTTCTAGGAAATATAATGAGAAACACATAATTTATCAGTGAACACCAGTGTTAACTCTAAGCGAATTATGAGTGCGAAAGTGCTTCGCAGTCGCAAAAAAAAGTGCGAAAGTGCTTTTGCCGATTTTAACAAGTTAGGTGCCCTAGCCTTTCATATAAATATAACCCATTTAAAACAGCATAGATACTCGAAAAAGCGCTACTCCGGTTAATATTATGAATTAAAGAGAAGCCTTTCCGTTAACGAGTTCCCTTTAAGCGAATTCATGTTTAATTAAAATAAGCGAATTCATCGGCAACGAAAGGACATCTGCTAACATCTGCGGCGGACAAAACTTTCATGCAATGTATCATGTGTCAGTTGCTTACTCGCGTGAACAAGAGGCTTTCACATTTGTTACTCCTTCCATCTAACAGACAACAATTGATACACGCAGGCTGGAAACCATATTAGTTACAGGGTGAATCATTTGTACAAATCCCGTGCAAAATAATCCCCCTGTTTTAGAAGATAGGTTGACCTACTTTCCTTTCAACTTTTTTTCTCCGAAATATTACACAATGTCACTTTGAAAATCCTCTGGTTTCGTGAGCTAAGCGTGACCTAATTTCTCATTTACATTTATATTATACTATTTCAGAGCTTACCGAAAGACAAGTAATTTTTAAATGTCGACATGCCTTGGTTTGCTTGCGAGTTAGTTTAAATCGGGCAGAAAACATCATATATTGGCAAAATGTTTAGTGATGCCATGTAATTTCAGCATTCATAAATAGCACTCTTTGTAATGCTGCTGACCTAGTATCAAATATTCGCATCACAACGCCACTTGCGAAGTTTCCATATATTTCAATTACACCAATAGGAACGATGACACCAAAGAGTTTTCTTTTGCGAAGGTACACGAAATATAACTAGGGTGAAATACCAATCCATTTGATAAATAATTTTTATTCGACCACATGAACGCTGATATCCTGAAAATTAATGTTGAAAGAGAAGTACGCATTCTCAGATATCGGACATCCAGTCGCGATATTCAATCGTTCATATGCACAAATCTCACATTAATATTAATTGCTACCCAAGTTTGTAAAGTTTAGAAACCAACAAACAGAAAATAACTTAGCCTAAAACACAATTAAAATTCAATCGGCAATAAATTGCCATATAAAACAAAAAAGATTTGGTCGCGAGAGTTACGTTAGATGACTGCAAAACGACGTTGTTTTTTAAGCAGAATGTAAAACAATCAAATTAAAAAATGGGAGTTACGACGCCCTTAATAACACATCGTGTGTATTAAACTTCCCTGGTAAGTACTTTGGCAAGTACTATTATTATTGTACTTATACACCTGTTGGAGTATTTCGGACAATTTCGAATTTAAAATAAATGAAAACCCGACATATAAATAAGACGCAAAAGTAAAAAGAACATTTTACATGAATATTTAAGAAAGACAACATGATCGTGCAATTCCGCCAAAACCTCGATGTTCGCAAGTGAGATGATAAATAAATACTTCCCTGTATTCGATCAATTATTAACTTTAGCATATCGTTGTTCTGCCAACAAACAGCCGGGTGCAAAATATTTCCGTCCTGTGATATGCTCGTAAATATTCTCGATATTAATATCATACCCTCGCGTATGTACTTTCTATTAGCTCTTTAGTGATCCCTTCCATCCTTGGCCAAGTCATGTTTCGAATATGTGAACATTTTATTCGACCATACATGGCCGGCGGGATGTTAAAATTGTAAACAAGAGAGAGGTAAAATCAATCGCGAATTTCGTTATAACGGCTCGTTTACGAATTGTTGCGCCTGTTATCGTCGAAAATGATTACATTTATTGTATTTTGAGCCATTTAAGCAGTAATAATTAGGGCATGACATCATCAAAATCGTCAAGTGAGATCTTGAAATTGCAAATTTCGTAAATAAAATTGTGAATTACTCGGTAACGAATTCAGCTTTAATGACCGTCGGGGTATTGTTTTGTTGAAAATTATTATTAATGTGAGAGCGCCAAAAACATACAGTCCATACCGATGCGACTGCAATTTATATGGCCGCAATTGGTGTGGCGCGTTTATTAATAGTGTAAAATAAATTAAACGAATATCAAATATAACCAAGCCTGTCAGCGTGTTTATTTTCTGTGGGCAAGAATCGTAAAATAACATCTTGAGACAAATTCACTTCTATTATAAAATCTTAATTTTCAGTTATTATCGTTATACAAATAACGTGTGGCAACTTTTTAATTTATCGTTGACCAAAAAACCGCCCCACACTCCTCCAAACGTGTGTCGAGCTTGAACGACAGGAACAGATTCATCGACGACTTTAATTAGGGAAAATATGTATTTTATTGGGAATGCAAAATAAATGTAACAAAACGTATTTTTTTGTGATATACCTTTGTATTTTCGGAAACGGGTTGCCGTGAAAGGTAAAATTTGATCTAAATTAATCGCAAAAATATTTTATTTTAAATGTAAAAAAACACATTTTCGCGATATAACTTTGTATTTTCGGAAACAGGTGTCGTGAAAAGTAAAATATGATCTAAATTAATCGCAAAAATGTATTATTTTAAATGTAACAAAACCCATTTTTCGCGATACAACTGTATTTTCAGATACCGGGTGTCATGAAGAGTAAAATATGATCTGAATTAACCGTAAATAATGTTTCATTCCAAATGTATCAAAACGCATTTTTTGCGATATAACTTTGTATTTTCGAAAACGGGGCGTCCTGAAAAGTATTAATCTAATGTTTTATCTATCGTCTAACTAACGCCTCGTACACATCATTTTCGGGGAGAACTCTAGCCCGCGAAACTTCATTTAATTTAAAATAGAGAATGTTTCACGCATTCCAAAACGGAAAATCACGAGTAAGTCGACAGGGATTCAACCCACCGGATTCAGTATTCTATATCCACCCCGTGTCAGAACTTTCCGAAGAATGGAACAAAGAACCCGTCAAACCGCCGCTGAAGAAGGGGGGTATTTTTTGCACTAATAATTAGGGCGTGACATTATCGAAATCGTCAAGAAACAGGTGAATTTGCAAATTCCATAAATAAAATTGTAAATTGCTGGGTAACATTTTAGCTATAATTATCGCGACAAAACACGTTGAAACTTGAGGGAATTAGTTACAATTAGCGCCTGACCTCTAAAAGGCACTCGAGCGCTCGAAAAAAAAGCACTCGAGCCCAATTTTTTTAGCATTAAGTCGCATACGCAAAATATCCTGTAAAAGAAGTGCTGTTCATTAACGTCATCTCGTCTTATGACCACGCAGAAATGCCTGTATTGCCAAATTATTAAATCACTATTTCAAATCAACATTCAGGATTGGCACAATTTCAGATTTGCGAAGTTTATCACCATAGAAAAACATGAGAAAGTTAATTAGCGTCTTAATAAATATCTGCATCACGGTATCGACAATAATATTACCATTCACATAAAATTGGGACGGTAAATTTACAAATCTTGATAGGTAATATTAAAGCCAACGCAAATGTTAATTTGATTCCTCAATGTCTTCAACAGCTGTTGCCGATGTGAACGAACGGGTAAACCCGAAATATAAAACTTCGATGTCAGCCGACCCGCAAGAATTCACATTTGTAAAAAAGAGAGGGCGGGAATATAGATTACCAAAACCTGGATATCGCCGCCAAAACGATCGGTGACAAGAACAATTAGCGATTACAACGGAATTAACCAGTAAAAACGCTTTGTTGCCGATTTTTTAATGTTTCCACCACGTTCCAAAAATATTTGTTATTCGGTACTCGTTAAAAATATCCGAGTAAAAAAAATATTGAATTTTGCCCACCCGTACTCGCATATCAATGAGAAATAGTTGTGTAAATATCGCAAAATTCCGGAAAATGCCACGTCCTTTCAACATTGTGATTACAATAAAATGGCACTTAATGGTATTTTGTGAATTTGGTGATTTTGCAAATCTGTGACATGCTGCTAAAAGTTTCGTCTGATTTGAAAATCGTGCACTTTGGTCACAATTCATCCAAAGTGACTATAACACTTTACTAACACTTTCATAGTCATTTTGAATTCATCGATATCATTGATAGTCACATGACCACTCTCGTTCAAAGAAAGGCACTGCGTAGAATTCCAACATCTGGTTTCTAAGACGAGGAAGCGTTTTTGCGGGAGAAGCGGAACCCGTGTGCTTGTATAATAATCATATTATAAACAAAAATTTTGCCGTTAATGCAAAAGCTTTATCTCCTATGTCTGCATCTAATAGGTTAGAATTCCGGTAAATATCATTATGATATGCAGAATTGAGTTAAAAAGTACTAGTATGTTACTTATTTGTCAACTTAATACTTGTTAATTAATATCTGTTAACTTTGAATTTTTATACCATTCAAAATCGGAAAAAAAATGCTATTTCTCTTCAAAATCGGAAAAAAGTGCTATTTCGCAGTCCCTAAAAAAAGTTGCGAAAGTGCTTCGCAATTTTCGCAAAAAAGTGCGCTAATAGTGAACACTGGTGAACACACAAACTAAATTTTTATATTTTAAAAAAGCGAATTGAGGTACCGAATTCGCTGTCATAACCAGAGCTGGGGAGTCGGAGCCGGAGCCATGGAGCTGTGACATTTTGATGGAGCCGGAGTTGGAGCTGAACTGGCAATGATAGGTGGAGCTGGAGCCAGAGCTGAAGCTACCAGAAATTTCAGTGGCTCCAGCTCCTGACAATGGATTTCTTTTTATTTTCTGATTTTTTAAAAATTCTTGGGGTTGAAAAAGGATTGTGTGCATTACTTATGTCGATTTTAATTCTATAGATTTTGGCGTTTCTAATCACTTATTAATAGAACTAAATGGTTGGCGGTCGCGGTACAGGGTCAAATATCAGATATCCAGGGATGGCCTATACCGAATGATTGACTATTTCAATATACATTATAAATTCAAATTGGCAGGATTCAGATGGCATGGCAGATGGTATAAATACAAATCAAATTAAATATTGGGCAGTTTTCCACACATTTTACGTCGTTAGATTGCCATAGTAATGATTTTATTATTTCGTAAGTCCACGAAACAGTGAATTACATTGAACAGAATTAAAACAATAAGGCAAAGCATTTTAAGTTTCGGTCATGGATGAAATCTTTAGCGCAATAGGAAATCATTTTCTAACATAGTGAATTTTTTTGAATATTATTATCAAAATTATTTGACAAAGCGCGGGAAAAAGTAAAAATTATTCTTCACTAACCTTCCCAATTAATCAACTTGTTTTTTTTCCGACTTACGAAAGAATATAACTTATTTACTATTTGACCTTTGCATTGTTATGTCCCATTTTGACATTCTGAGAAAATGGCCTTTAAAGTTTTTTTCCAGGGTTTATTTTTGATAGCGAATTTATCTTTGCATATCTGTATAAAATTTTTCGTTCAGTTTGGTTGTTGCATTTTTCTAGAATATTTTTCCTCTTTTCTTGCATTTATTTTTTTATTTTATCAACATTGTTTTGGACATAAGTCTCTTTTGCACTAAATTATTCTTTTTTATCTTTGCCGCTGGTGTGACTTAAGGCAACCTCATCATACTCATCGATTGCTTAAAACCTAGTAACACTATTTTATGAAGCATTCTATTATATAAATGATAACAATTGCATATGAGTAGCCAAAACGAACTGTATCAACTATTCTGAGCTCTCTCATTCCACAAGGTATCTTTTTTCCTATTGTCGTCATTGGTAAAAAGCGATTAGTTCTCCATTTAATTAATGAAACTTACTGCGTTACAGGAAGCTAATTAACTAGATAAAAAAATATGAACTATAAATATTTAATCTCACATATTGGTTAAAAAAATCTCAAATTCGACTGATATAAGTAGACTACATGACCCACAACAGATCTTACTAAGTATGTGCAGTCATGCATGAAGACTTATGTCCAGAATATATTTGAAATTTGTTATGGGGAGTTTAGAGCTTATGTCCGCTTTTGTAGACATAAGCTACTTTTGCATAAAAAAAAAAACAGCGAACCAAGACGTATGTCCGCTTTTTTAAGACATAAGTCAGTGTTGTACTCCAGCATAGGGACATAAGTTAAGGCTATCTTCCAAACCATACTGGGTCAAGCTCATGTGCATCTGAAAGAGCATAGTTTAAAACATCAGAAAATTGAAAAACTCAGAAAGTGAAAATCTCAAAAAGTGGACATAAGTTTTGCTCTACAGCAGCGATATAGTGTAAGATTTCAAATTCTTCATAATGGAAAAAGCACTTCTGCAAATGTAAGTGCTTTCGAACATCAATAAGATTTTTGAAGCAAAATCTTAACTCTGGAAAATGCACTTGCTCACAAGCTTCCAGAATGTCTTTTATAATTCAATTCTTTTATCACTGACACAACTTGCAGACATATCAAGCAAGCATTGTGGTATTTTCCATCCCACATCCAGTTGAAAATCTGATTGAATTTATCAGCTTTCTTTTTAAACTCATGTTTACAAAATAACTTACAAATAACTGCAGAGTGATTATTTACCAAATGTGAGGCACAGGAGGGTAATTACTAAATTTTCTGACATAGAGGCAGCATTTTTTCCTATACTGTTTAGACTGGTTGCAAAAAACACCAGACATGAATTATATATTGTTAGGCCGTAACATTAATATTTCATTATCAGTCATAGCCGATCGAGGCTAATAGAATCTGCATTTGATTTATAGTTTTATATGATGTCAAAATTGTTAGCATATATTCCTGACCAAAAACGATGGAAAGCCAGATAACAATTTAGACTGCCAAGCACATCATTCAACTAGTTGCCTTAGTTAGCCATAACAATAATCAATACAGTGACACTAGTGATGTAACAATATGTCAAAAGAGTTTTCTGGTTAATTTTATGACAAAACAACATAAAATGCGATTTTAAAATGTGACGTGAGCCATAGATAATAAGCGACAGGCCACATGTGGCCCGCGGGCCTGGGTTTGGACCACCCTGATTTAGAACAATAATTAATATATAGCGATTACATAAATTTCGGCAAATCAAATAAAAAAAATATTGCCAAAATCTTGACATTTCACTACAATGAGAGATGCCTGACTTGCATTAAATAAAATTCAGTCCTGACTCAGTAATATAGTGTGTGCTAGAGAATGCAGTACTGTATATACTCGCCGATAGGCCGCGCCACCGTATAGATCGCATTATTAGTTTTGTCTTAAAAAAGTTTAATTTAGAGTTGACTTGCACATAAGTCGCACTGAAAATCTAGGAATTTAAAAGGCCCTTTCCCTAGCTTTTCTGCATAGATAACTTTCAATTTTTTTTTGTAGGGCATATAATCAAAATATGTTTATCAACACCTGTGAGCGATAATAAGTGCATGTACACAAGGGCAGACCATACGATTTCCATGAATAACCAACTTGCTGTTCCGACTTGGTGGCGATTTGCACTTATGTCGAGCGGATTGGTCGCACCTATATTTAATTGCGACCGATCTGCGAGTATATACGGTAATTCAGTGTAATATTCTGTACTCAGTGTAGTATATAAGTTATCGATTTGATTACGGAGTTTTGTGTTTACCTAATTTTCTTCATTTCAGTTTCAGATAATATCGTTCTCTTACCAATGTGTAACAAAATCATTCAATAAAATATAAACAGTGAGGCCTTGCCTCTTTGCAGATGATAAGCATTTTATTTGCTGTATTGCAAATACAATGAATATCAAAAATTCAATGATTGACTAACAACTTGAGAACGAGCCTGTTTCAATTTGTAAGTTTGATATTTTGGGTAAGACAACATAACTAACCTTGCTATGTGTTTGTGTAAAAAAATCTTTGACAATATTTCTTCTGCATTCATTTGCATTTCTTGAAAAATAAGTCTGACCATGATTATTTGGTTTATTGTTATCTTCGCAGGCTGAAGAATCAATGCAGTCTGAAGAATACACTTTTTCCAACTCATCAGCGAGTGTTTCAAAGTCTACACCCTCTATTCCTTGTTCAATAAAATCTTGTGATGCCTGAATATTGCATATTGAACATAAAAATTATGGCAAATTGGAACTTATTGATAAGTAGTGGAAAATCAAAAGCTATGAAATATAATCTTGGTCTGACATCGATGGCAATATCAGCTTAGAAATGATTGAATATATACCGGTATCATATTTAACAAACAAATATATCAATTCTCATTTGTACTTTAGATTGTTTTTTGACGAAATATCATGAAAAAAAAAACACTTATAGCAGGCTTTACATAGCATGAACTATTGCGCCATGTTCAACTAGTTGGCACATCGGCTCTACATGAATCTAATAAATCACCTTATAAAAAGTTTCTTCCAGTTCATTAACAAGTTGAAGCATTCCTTTGTTGATAGCTCTCAATTTATAAATAAGGAGAAGTCGCTTTGATCTATCAACTAGGAATCGATGGCATTTCAAACACATTGCACGTAAGAGGTCAAGCAATGTCTGAAAAAAAGCAAGAGTATTTCACATATATTAAGGATACTAATTTTGCCAGTTATCATTTTATTTTATTACATATGCATACAGTGGCACAGCTAGTTTTTTTTTTTGGAGAGTCGAACTCTCCCCCCCCCCTCATGAAGTAAGCCATAAACGCCTTTACATTGATGTTTATTCTCTCTAAATTTGTGCCCTGATAACGATGATAATTATTTCATTTTTGTACTTGTACGGAATTGTGAATTCAGTGAGAGTTATTATACATTCATTGGCGGTGAGATTCTTAAGAAAAAAAACGAAGGAGTAAATCCGCAATCAAAATTTTTTGAATGAAAAGCGGAATATAGAATACTGAAAATAAAGCGTTTTTCTAGGCATTGATAATCTCAAAAATTTGTGGGCCTACGGCACACATTATGTTTAGTCGGCGTTTGCCTTTCTATCCATTACTTTAAATTGCCGTCGAAAATTTTTGTGTTAACATTATTATTGGGATATGCCATTTCTGCCATCCTGTTTCTATGCCATTTCTCTCTACCTGTATCATACATGTGTATGTTATTTTCTATTTAACTGATTGGAGTATTTGGTTGTATTAAGATCTTTGTTAACAGTTAGACTTACATTAGGTTAAATGTGTTATGCTTCATTCACAAACATTGGATTTATACAAAGACACTCAAGTTGGTAATCTGTAAAGAATCTGCTCATCAGACTTCCCAACATGGCGCTGCGACTAACAGATGCTACCAGCTGGAGTACTTTTTTCAAATATCTCGGCATCCCCGATGAGAGATCCGATGAATATGGAAATACATTTCATGCTAATGAGCTCACTGAGACTGAATTACCACAGCTGGACAAAAATACTCTTAAAAGTGATTTGGGTATAACAATCTTAGCACATCAAATTAAAATATTGAATCATTCTCAGCAAAACATATCCAACTCTTCTCAGCCCACCAAACTAAATCTGCCCGTAAAGTTACCTGAATTCTCGACTAGAATGTCTAGTTCTGATTTTCGCACTGCTTTATCCGTGTGGACAACATTCAAGAACCTTCAACCACATGCAAGTGTTCATGCCAATGATTTACTTTACTCTGCATGTGATCAGGCAGTTCAAAAAATCATCAACAACACATGTTCAGAGTTCAGAGACTTAACCGAAAAGGAATTCCTATCTAAAATCAGGAACATTGTCACACTAGAACTAAATCCTCTTACGCACAGAACAAAATTCATGGACATGCAGCAACATACTGGGGAAACAGTCACACAGTTTGTAGCCAGACTGCTTTCTGTGGCACACGACTGCGAACACATATGCCCAAGCGAAGCATGCAAGTTTGATCAAACCGACTGGCACGTTCGGGATCAGCTCATCAAGGGCATCTGCAACACAACCCTTTAGGCTGACATACTGTCCAAATGCGCAGACAAAAAGGCCCTCATTACCTTAGAGGAAGTTGTTAAGTATGCCACTGCTTACGAATCGGCTATTCGAAATCAAGAAACAATACACAGCCACACACAATCATATTCTGTTATCACACTTTGCCACACAAAGACAACGTCAAAAGAGAAGCCCTAGTAAGAAGTCATCTTCAGGACGTATTGCATGTAGGGGATGTGGCAGTCTTAATCATGGATCCACAGAAATGGACAGGAAGAATCGATGCCCAGCATGGGGAAAAACTTGTTCTCACTGTCGAAAGGATAATCATTACAAGAAAGTATGCTTCTCCGCAAAAAGCAATGCAATACAAGCACAGTCCATGACATCATCCGAGTCCCAGTCAGACTCAGATTCTGTGGATGAAAAAGCCAATCTGAGCGTAATTTCACTTTATATCGTTGGAGATCCACACTCCTCATTAGCTGAAATCAAAATTCAGATCTCTCATACTTCGTCTACAGCAAACAGCATCTGCTCCAAACCTGTGACAGCACTACCGGACAGTGGAGCATCAATATGTGTCGCTGAACATCCATATATTTCATATTTGCACATATCGAAGAGAGTTCTACAAAAATGTAACAAAAGCATTCGCATTGTAGGAGGTAGTACTATCAAAGCTTACTGCTATGCCAACGTAAACATAAATATTATTGGATATGGTAAACAAACAAAACAACTATACTTTACTGAACCTGGGATAAAGCTACGCCATCTATATTTAAGTAAAGATGCATGTATAGCATTGGACATCCTACCGAAGAGTTTTCCACTGCCATCACCTAATGCCAGCTCAATAAACTCTCTTACGAGCACAAGGTCTCCCACAAAACCCTTAATCACAAATCAACGGGTTCAATCACTACCGATCAGACCTATGTCTATTCCTTTTCCTCCAACTGAGGACAACATAACTAGACTGAAACAGTACATTTTGGATAGTTTCAAGGCTTCTGCCTTTGACCGATCTCCACCATTCCCCATAATGCAGGGACCACCTGCACACATCTACCTCAAACCGAAGGCTATCCCATATGCACGCCACACACCGATTCCAATACCCATACATATGGAGAAACCAGCAAAGCAAAAACTACTGGACGATGTCGAAAAAGGCATAGTAAAGCCCGTACCTCCAGGCATGATCACACCATGGTGTTCACCCATGGTCACACTCTTGAAGAAAAATGGATCTATCCGGCGAACTATTGATTTACAGAAATTGAACGCCCAGTGCATACGAGAAGCTCACTATAATCCATCTCCATTCAAAGCTGCCTGCAAAATTCCTCCTAACACGAAAAAGTCTATTTTGGACATCACTGATGGCTATCATAGCGTTCCACTAGATGAGGAAAGTCAACCACTGACTACGTTCATCACACCATGGGGAAGATTTATGAGCACGCGCCTTATTCAAGGTTTTAAATCTGCAGGAGATATTTTCAATCGCAACCTTGATCTTATTCTAGAAGAGTCAAACATTAAAAAAGTACAGCATGTAGTGGATGACCTATGCCTATATGAGAGTGACATTCAATCATCCTTCTATCAAGTTTGGGATTTTCTCACACTAAGCGTTCAAAAGGGGATAGTATTCAATCCTGATAAATTCAAATTCTGTCAGGATACCATCATATTTGCTGGCCTTAAAATAACCCCTGCTGGGATTGCACCTGCCCCAGCGCTTCTTGACTCCTTAAAAAACTTTCCACCTCCGACAAACATTCACGACGCTCAAAGTTGGCACGGCTTGGTAAACCAAATATCATGGGCTTACGCCATCTCCCCCATTATGCTCCCATTTCGCGACCTAATAAAAAAGGGATCCAAATTCATATGGGACGACACTCTTCAATCTATATTTGAGAAATCGAAACTTATCTCCCTATGTGAAGAAGGGATCAAATCATTTGATCTTCATCGACCATCTTTGATTCAATGCGACTGGAGCAAGGACGGCATTGGCTACCTACTTCTACAGAAATATTGTACCTGCGGTACAAATGAAGCCCCAAATTGTTGCCCTGATGGTTGGCATCTCGTATACGCCGGCTCTCGGCACACTTCACAAGCTGAAAGAAACTATGCACCCACCGAAGGCGAAGCGCTTGCGGTTGCTTGGAGCTTAGACCATGCCAAGTCTTTCATCCTCGGCTGCAAAGATCTCATTGTAGTAACCGACCACAAACCCCTCATCCCATTGTTCAGCAACCGACAACTATCTGACATCAGCAACCCACGCGTGCTGAGATTCAGATCAAAAGTTTCTCAATACGATTTCTCCATACACCACTGTTGTGGAAAATGGCACAGAGGGCCAGATGCCCTTTCAAGAAATCCAGTACTTTCTGCCTCTAATTCAACTGATGAAGACCTCTTTGCTGCTGAACTAGAGGACGACACCACTTGGTCTCTCATGCACGAGACAATACAAGCCTTAAATTGTTACATTGAAAACGAGAATGGACCTCTTACAAATCGGGCAATAACTATCGATAGGCTTCAAAACGCTTGTCAAACTGACAAATCACATCAGCTGTTACATGAAACTATTTCTTCTGGATTCCCATCCACAAGAAGTGCCACTTCACCAGAGGTTCGCTCCTATTGGGAACTACGTAACAGACTATCTTGTTTCGACAACAAGATCATTGTTTTAGATAACAAAAGATTCGTTATCCCTCGACAGCTCAGATCATCTGTGCTTCATACACTACACAGTGCCCACCAGGGCTGCACAAATATGGTCGCTAGGGCAAAAGTTTGTGTATACTGGCCGGGAATGAACAAATGCATTCTCAACTTCAAATCTTCTTGCTCCACTTGCTCCTATATTGCACCATCTCAAGTTCAAGAAACTATCATACCAACACCTCCACCCCAATGGCCTTTTCAACAAATCTGTGCTGACCTATTTTATCTAAATGGTAACGATTACTTAGCAATCACAGACAGATTCAGTGGATGGATTGAAATTGCCCACTTTCATCGATCACCTTCCACAAACCGCATCATTCCTGTTTTCGAACAACTTTTCACGCGCTTCGGCTGTGCTGAAGAACTCAGTACTGATGGTGGCCCTCAGTTTGCTTCAGAGGAATTCAAGAAATTTGGGGTGTGAAAGGTCGAATCTCGTCAGCACACTATCCCCAATCAAATGGGCAAGCTGAACTTGCCGTAAAAACAGCCAAACGACTCATCCGGGACAATTTACTGCCAGACGGTTCCCCAAAAAGTCGTTCATTCGGCAAAGCACTTCTTCAATATCGAAACACCCCTCTCCATGATATTGGACTCAGTCCAGCACAACTTTTGTTTTCTCGGCATCTGAAGGACTTCTTACCTATTCACCCATCAAACCTACGGCTCAATCCACTGTGGACACAAGCAGCCAAAGCTAGAGAAAAAACTCTTTCTCAGGAATATATTGACCTACAAACTGAATACAACAAACATGCACACGATCTACCATTCTTAGAAGAAGGAACAAACGTTTCAATCCAAAATCCCATCAACAAAAGATGGGACAGGTCAGGAAAAGTTGTGAAATGCTTCAAACACCGTAAATACTTGATTAGAATGGATGGATCTGGGAGAACAGTCACACGAAACCGGAGATTCCTCAAGCCTATTTCGTTCGAACCCCAAGCCACAATTCCCATATCACTCAACCTGCCACATTCTAGCCATATCTCCAGAGCTAACCACCCTCCAAATTCGGGGCCCCCACCTATTTGCCCTTTGTCAAACCAAACTAGTCCCTCAGCTATTTCCCGTCCAGCCACGCACCCACCAAGATTACCTCTGGCATTGAGACGCCTACAGCCTTACAACAAGCCAGGGCTGTCTGAATGAACATGACTATACTGACTGTTCTATGTGATAAAATAAGACATTTGATAATGAATACTGAACAATTTTTATTTCTTTGTTTATTGCTTGCTGTTCAAATGTTTCTTCACCTGTTGCTATTTCGTTATTTATTCACTCTGTCATTTTGTGATATTTTGAAAAACAAATATCTTTTTCCTTTACGAAGGGGAGATATTGGGATATGCGGCGGTGTGGCTCAACGGGCTAAGCGTTTGGAATACGCTCGCCACCGCACCTCTAATTACTCTGCGTGGGTTCGCAGGTTCGAATCCCATGCAGGGATGGTTATGTGCGAGAGGATTGCTGGACTCCTCGCCATCGTTGGGTGGTTCACGTAACCGCTGGTCGGTTACGGCTTCCTCCACCAACAAGTCCATGCTTCCGAGAACAAGCAATATAACTAATCCCATACCCGACTTGGAATGGTAACCGGACGAGAAGCCGTGGTTCGCCATATGGATAAGTCGTCTTATCGGCTTTCCTCTCCCCCGGGATAAATATGTAAATCCTATCCTATCCATTTCTCTCTACCTGTATCATACATGTGTATGTTATTTTCTATTTAACTGCTTGGAGTATTTGGTTGTATTAAGATCTTTGTTAACAGTTAGACTTACATTAGGTTAAATGTGTTATGCTTCATTCACAAACATTGGATTTATACAAAGACACTCAAGTTGGTAATCTGTAAAGAATCTGCTCATCAGACTTCTCAACAATTATTTATGGTTGGGAACGCGACTTTTTCCCGGTTTGTGATAATATATAAGATAATTAATCTTAATAAGTATGTTCGATCAAATTTTATTTTACTGAAATAAATTTTACGCGGAGTGGCAGCATTGCAATAGAGCGGAGTCCGTGTCACAAGTACATCTCAAGTTTGTCAAATGTGCAAAATAGCAGAAATACGGATCAAAATAATATATAATCGGGCAGTTTACCACTAATTTTTATGTCCGTGGATTGCCGTGGTATTTTAGAGTAGTCATTGTTTTGTCGACGCAATCGCAGGTTAAATTAAAGACAAAAAAATTATTATTAAAGCAAGACATTTTAAATATGCCAGTGTTAATCATGGATTAATTACTTTTCACGAGAGAAAAATCTTTTTCGTTGAAAAAATCGGCTCTTTTAACAAGAGGCGTAATCGCGGCGACTGTTCGACGTGAATTTCGAGGCCGTGAATTTGTATTTTTGATTTACTGGTATACTTTATACATATTTTCATTGTATGAAATTAAATTGTACTAAACAGGATTTTATATTAGATATCGAGATTTTACGAACGACGACAACGGGTACGCAAGATTGCAAAAATATGTATCAAAATTGAATACATCAGGCAGCTTACCTCATATTTTTATGTCCACAGATCGCTGTGGTATTTTAGTGTAGTAATGTATTTATTTTGACAAAAAAAGTCGCAACCGCGAGTTACGTTGGACACAATTAAATTAATATATAAGGACATTTTAGAAACTAGTAGTTGTCATGGATTGAATATTTTACGCGACAGAAAAATCATTATACGCTGGAAAGGCGCATTTTTTATTGAGCGCGTAATCACGGTGATAGTTACAGACGGCACAGAGAATTCCTGATTTCGAACCCAACCCCCTTTTGAAAATCCGGGCTACGCGCCTGTATGCATACAACCATTTGGATAACTTCTACGTAGTTTACAAAATTTATTATTCTTTATTTCATTTGACACAAGTTACCTTGAAAAATACTGGTTGGTAGATGGGTATAGGTAATTCAATATGTCCCAGATGGCCAGGACATCCACTCGATCCCAATCCACATGTTTTACAGTCATCAAGTCTGGTGGGTGGACCAAATACAGGATCATAGAGACCATTTTCTGTTGGATGTAGCAAGAAGTTCAAGCTTTGTGGGTTTGTGACTTCTTTCACGCTCAAAGCCCTAAAAATATTCATGTTTTCATAAACCAAAACTGATAATTAAATTAGATGCCTGTACTAAACAAAGAACGTGAACATTTCATATCTTTCTTGAAGACAAGAAAACTGATGTCAATCCTTATTATCTGTGGGTCATGTTGGTTGCCGGGCTGATGTAATCAACAGTCACGCACTAATCCCAATTTACCACACTTCACAATAAAATTACCGAACTTGCCTGTTACAGGATTTATTGTTAATGTATGGGTTTTGAAAATCTAAGATTTATTGCGAGGCGCAGTTCTTACCACTTCATTGCAGCTCCTGCCACGAACGAACTGCTGCAGCTCTTGCCAGGGTTTTATAGCGCTATTCAGTATTCAGTATTAACGGTATATTCACAAATTAATGTACCAGATTTTAATTGATCATGCGGAATTATATCTACTCAAACCCTAACCGCAAATCCATCAAAACTGTATTCATAAGAAAAACATTCCAACCCAATATTTGTTACCATACTGCCATAGGGGACAGCCCTGTCTTTACGGCCCACCTGCCGTGGTTATGGAAGCAAAATTTTTACCTGCCATTGGTTTTCAATTTGCTGCCGCTGTAACGACAGCTCGTCATTGGTTTGTGGCAGCTAAAAAGTCAGTCGCCATAGGTTTGGCCGTAGCGGCCATGGTATGGAAATACCGCCATGGTTTTGCGGCAGATGCAGACGACACAGAATACTTAAAACTGCACTTGTCTAATGCAGCAGTCAGAACAGTCAGCTATGCTTCATTCATATAAATGTATAAACTGCTGCGACGTGTGGAACATTACCTGACTACTGTACTACGCGTTCGGATCTCGTTCGCCATCGCATACCCTATGTGAATTTGCAGGTTCGAATCCTGTGGAGGAAAATTATGTGCATGGTTGCTGGACTTCTTCCCGCCATACTGCCATACAGCCATAGCGTGTATCCCGTACAGACTTAACCGCTGGTTAGGTATGGCTCCCTCTAATTATAAGTCCACACATCTAGAACAAATAAGGGGCTACATTATCCCACAAGTGACATGGACTGGTAACCAGACAAAAAGTTTTGGTGGTTCGCCATATGATAATTCTCATCGGCTTCACTTTCTCCATGCATGTAAAATGTTATTTCAGTATTATCAAAGGTATAAGGGTCATAAGAGGCAATTTTGATTAGTAGACTACCACAAATTGTGTGATACCAGTACCGGTAATAAGTTTCAGCTGAATTTAGGAATTCTTGAATAACATACCTTATTTCATCAGAACTATAGCATGTAAATTTCATTCCATCAAGAACCTTGGATGGTATTTCCCATCTGGAAACCATTGCCCAATTTCTGTATATCAAGATTTCCCACCTTTTTTCCGATTTCAGGATTTAGACTACCCACCCGTATTCTTTTCTCCTAATGCAGTAATGGAATATTACAGTATTATACCTATATACAGAATAAATACCTACAGATCTAAGACTTTAACAGTATACTGACTTATCCAATTGTCATACTTTACAGGTACGGCAATGACACTTCTTTTAACTATTACCGTACCGTCCTACTAATCATGACCAGTACGGTATCTCTTGCTACTGGCTGACTGGCTACAGCACCAACCCCAAACGCGGACACGTGCCCACCTCCCAAGATCATATTACTGTTTACATACTTTTTTTGTTTTTTTTTATTTGCCAATTGATCGAATTAATAGTTGATTAGTTCCCATCCAAATTTGATTTGATCCCATTCCCAGAAATAAACGTTTGCATAGAAAAATACCACTGTGAAGCTAGTAGCAATTTGACCTTTGTGGGCGGCGAAGCGGAAAGGTGAATATTGACAGCAGAAATAGAGGCGTGTCATAATCTACATCCGAAAAAATGTAGAAAAACGAAACTAGCATACGATCAATGGAAAGATACTAATCATTTAGGATAAATTACCATCTACAAAGTAAAAACTAACAATAATTACTCGATAAACAATGAAAAAAAAAAAAAAGAATGACATGAATTTTATATTACTTCCTTCGAAATAGCAGATGAGCAATTCCTAAATTAAAGATTTGATTATTTATTATTAAAGATGTCTATCTGAAGTTTTTCACACTATTCGAACCCAAGCCTTGTTTTTTTTAGAATCTAGGGTATTCTCGAAGCGAAAATGGCCTTATTTGGAAAAATTACTTATAGCGAAAAAAGCAGATTTAGCCAAATTTCAAAGCCTAGCAGCACACCCTTCCGCTCAAGAGGCATCCGATTTGATTATTTATTAATAAAAAGGTTTATCTAAAGTTTATCACAACACTCAAACCTAAGCCTTGTTTTTATTAGAAGCTAGGGTATTTTTGAAGTGAAAAAGGCCTATTTTAAAAAAATTACTCATAGCGAAAAGAGCTGATTTAGCCAAATTTTAAAGCCTAGCAGCACACCCTTCCGCCCAAGAGGCATCCGATTTGATTATTTATTATTAAAGATGTTTATCTGAAGTTTTTCACACAACTCGAACCTAAGCCTTGTTTTATAGGAATCTAGGATATTTTCGAAGCGGGAATGGCCTTATTTAGAAAAATTACGTTTAGCGAAAAAAGCTGATTTAGCCAAATTTCAAAGCCTAGCAGCACACTCTTCCGCCCAAGACGCATCCGATTTGATTATTTATTATTAAAGATGTTTATCTGAAGTTTTTCACACAACTCGAACCTAAGCCTTGTTTTAATTAGAATCTAGGGTATTTTCGAAGCGAAAATGGCCTTATTTAGAAAAATTACGTTTAGCGAAAAAAGCTGATTTAGTCAAATTTCAAAGCCTAGCAGCACACCCTTCCGCCCAAGAGGCAACCGATTTGATTATTTATTATTAAAGATGTTTATCTGAAGTTTTCCACACAACTCGAACCTAAGCCTTGTTTTTATTAGAATCTAGGGTATTCTCGAAGCGAAAATAGCCTTATTTAGAAAAATTACGTTTAGCGAAAAAAGCTGATTTAGCCAAATTTCGAAGCCTAGCAGCACACTCCTCCGCCCAAGACGCATCCGATTTGATTATTTATTATTAAAGATGTTTATCTGAAGTTTTTCACACAACTCGAACCTAAGCCTTGTTTTTATTAGAATCTAGGATATTTTCGAAGCGAAAATGGCCTTATTTAGAAAAATTACGTTTAGCGAAAAAAGCTGATTTAGTCAAATTTCAAAGCCTAGCAGCACACCCTTCCGACCAAGAGGCAACCGATTTGATTATTCAGTATTAAAGATGTTTATCTGAAGTTTTTCACACAACTCGAACCTAAGCCTTGTTTTTATTAGAATCTAGGGTATTCTCGTAGCGAAAATGGCCTTATTTAGAAAAATTACTCATAGCGAAAAATGCTGATTTAGTCAAATTTCAAAGCCTAGCAGCACACCCTTCCGCCCAAGAGGCAACCGAGCTGATTATTTATTATTAAAGATGTTTATCTGAAGTTTTTCACACAACTCGAACCTAAGCCTTGTTTTTATTAGAATCTAAGGTATTCTCGTAGCGAAAATGGCCCTATTTAGAAAAATTACTCATAGCGAAAAAGGCTGATTTAGTCAAATTTCAAAGCCTAGCAGCACACCTTTCCGCCCAAGAGGCAACCGATTTGATTGTTTATTATTAAAGATGTTTATCTGAAGTTTTTCACACAACTCGAACCTAATCCTTGTTTTTATAGGAATCTAGGGTATTTTCGAAGCGAAAATGGCCTTATTTAGAAAAATTACGTTTAGCGAAATAAACTGATTTAGTCAAATTTCAAAGCCTAGCAGCACACCCTTCCGCCCAAGAGGCAACCGATTTGATTATTTATTATTAAAGATGTTTATCTGAAGTTTTTCACACAACTCGAACCTAAGCCTTGTTTTTATTAGAATCTAGGGTATTCTCGTAGCGAAAATGGCCTTATTTAGAAAAATTACTCATAGCGAAAAATGCTGATTTAGACAAATTTCAAAGCCTAGCAGCACACCCTTCCGCCCAAGAGGCAACCGAGCTGATTATTTATTATTAAAGATGTTTATCTGAAGTTTTTCACACAACTCGAACCTAAGCCTTGGTTTTATTAGAATCTAAGGTATTCTCGTAGCGAAAATGGCCTTATTTAGAAAAATTACTCATAGCGAAAAAGGCTGATTTAGTCAAATTTCAAAGCCTAGCAGCACACCCTTCCGCCCAAGAGGCAACCGATTTGATCGTTTATTATTAAAGATGTTTATCTGAAGTTTTTCACACAACTCGAACCTAAGCCTTGTTTTTATTAGAATCTAGGGTATTCCCGTAGCGAAAATGGCCTTATTTAGAAAAATTACTCATAGCGAAAAAAGCTGATTTAGTCAAATTTCAAAGCCTAGTAGCACACCCTTCAGCCCAAGAATCAACCGATTTGATTATTTATTATTAAAGATGTTCATCTGAAGTTTTTCACACAACTCGAACCTAAGCCTTGTTTTTATTAGAATCTAGGGTATTCTCGTAGCGAAAATGGCCTTATTTAGAAAAATTACTCATAGCGAAAAATGCTGATTTAGTCAAATTTCAAAGCCTAGCAGCACACCCTTCCGCCCAAGAGGCAACCGAGCTGATTATTTATTATTAAAGATGTTTATCTGAAGTTTTTCACACAACTCGAACCTAAGCCTTGTTTTTATTAGAATCTAAGGTATTCTCGTAGCGAAAATGGCCTTATTTAGAAAAATTACTCATAGCGAAAAAGGCTGATTTAGTCAAATTTCAAAGCCTAGCAGCACACCCTTCCGCCCAAGAGGCAACCGATTTGATTGTTTATTATTAAAGATGTTTATCTGAAGTTTTTCACACAACTCGAACCTAAGCCTTGTTTTTATAGGAATCTAGGGTATTTTCGAAGCGAAAATGGCCTTATTTAGAAAAATTACGTTTAGCGAAATAAACTGATTTAGTCAAATTTCAAAGCCTAGCAGCACACCCTTCCGCCCAAGAGGCAACCGATTTGATTATTTATTATTAAAGATGTTTATCTGAAGTTTTTCACACAACTCGAACCTAAGCCTTTTTTTTATTAGAATCTAGGGTATTCTCGTAGCGAAAATGGCCTTATTTAGAAAAATTACTCATAGCGAAAAATGCTGATTTAGTCAAATTTCAAAGCCTAGCAGCACACCCTTCCGCCCAAGAGGCAACCGAGCTGATTATTTATTATTAAAGATGTTTATCTGAAGTTTTTCACACAACTCGAACCTAAGCCTTGTTTTTATTAGAATCTAAGGTATTCTCGTAGCGAAAATGGCCTTATTTAGAAAAATTACTCATAGCGAAAAAGGCTGATTTAGTCAAATTTCAAAGCCTAGCAGCACACCCTTCCGCCCAAGAGGCAACCGATTTGATCGTTTATTATTAAAGATGTTTATCTGAAGTTTTCACACAACTCTAACCTAAGTCTTGTTTTCAAAGGAATCTAGTGTATTTTCGAAGCGAAAATGGCCTTATTTAGAAAAATTACGTTTAGCGAAATAAGCTGATTTAGTCAAATTTCAAAGCCTAGCAGCACACCCTTCCGCCCAAGAGGCAACCGATTTGATTATTTATTATTAAAGATGTTTATCTGAAGTTTTTCACACAACTCGAACCTAAGCCTTGTTTTTATTAGAATCTAGGGTATTCTCGTAGCGAAAATGGCCTTATTTAGAAAAATTACTCATAGCGAAAAAAGCTGATTTAGTCAAATTTCAAAGCCTAGTAGCACACCCTTCAGCCCAAGAATCAACCGATTTGATTATTTATTATTAAAGATGTTCATCTGAAGTTTTTCACACAACTCGAACCTAAGCCTTGTTTTTATTAGAATCTAGGGTATTCTCGTAGCGAAAATGGCCTTATTTAGAAAAATTACTCATAGCGAAAAATGCTGATTTAGTCAAATTTCAAAGCCTAGCAGCACACCCTTCCGCCCAAGAGGCAACCGAGCTGATTATTTATTATTAAAGATGTTTATCTGAAGTTTTTCACACAACTCGAACCTAAGCCTTGTTTTTATTAGAATCTAAGGTATTCTCGTAGCGAAAATGGCCTTATTTAGAAAAATTACTCATAGCGAAAAAGGCTGATTTAGTCAAATTTCAAAGCCTAGCAGCACACCCTTCCGCCCAAGAGGCAACCGATTTGATTGTTTATTATTAAAGATGTTTTTCTGAAGTTTTCACACAACTCGAACCTAAGCCTTGTTTTTATAGGAATCTAGGGTATTTTCGAAGCGAAAATGGCCTTATTTAGAAAAATTACGTTTAGCGAAATAAACTGATTTAGTCAAATTTCAAAGCCTAGCAGCACACCCTTCCGCCCAAGAGGCAACCGATTTGATTATTTATTATTAAAGATGTTTATCTGAAGTTTTTCACACAACTCGAACCTAAGCCTTGTTTTTATTAGAATCTAGGGTATTCTCGTAGCGAAAATGGCCTTATTTAGAAAAATTACTCATAGCGAAAAATGCTGATTTAGTCAAATTTCAAAGCCTAGCAGCACACCCTTCCGCCCAAGAGGCAACCGAGCTGATTATTTATTAATAAAGCTGTTTATCTGAAGTTTTTCACACAACTCGAACCTAAGCCTTGTTTTTATTAGAATCTAAGGTATTCTCGTAGCGAAAATGGCCTTATTTAGAAAAATTACTCATAGCGAAAAAGGCTGATTTAGTCAAATTTCAAAGCCTAGCAGCACACCCTTCCGCCCAAGAGGCAACCGATTTGATTGTTTATTATTAAAGATGTTTATCTGAAGTTTTCACACAACTCGAACCTAAGCCTTGTTTTTATAGGAATCTAGTGTATTTTCGAAGCGAAAATGGCCTTATTTAGAAAAATTACGTTTAGCGAAATAAGCTGATTTAGTCAAATTTCAAAGCCTAGCAGCACACCCTTCCGCCCAAGAGGCAACCGATTTGATTATTTATTATTAAAGATGTTTATCTGAAGTTTTTCACACAACTCGAACCTAAGCCTTGATTTTATTAGAATCTAGGGTATTCTCGTAGCGAAAATGGCCTTATTTAGAAAAATTACTCATAGCGAAAAAAGCTGATTTAGTCAAATTTCAAAGCCTAGTAGCACACCCTTCAGCCCAAGAAGCAACCGATTTGATTATTTATTATTAAAGATGTTCATCTGAAGTTTTTCACACAACTCGAACCTAAGCCTTGTTTTTTTAGAATCTAGGGTATTCTCGAAGCGAAAATGGCCTTATTTAGAAAAATTACTCATAGCGAAAAAAGGTGATTTAGTCAAATTTCAAAGCCTAGTTACACACCCTTCCGCCCAAGAGGCAACCGATTTGATTATTTATTATTAAAGATGTTTATCTGAAGTTTTTCACACATCTCAAACCTAAGCCTTGTTTTTTTTAGAATCTAGGGTATTCTCGAAGCGAAAATGGCCTTATTTAGAAAAATTACGTTTAGCGAAAGAAGCTGATTTAGCCAAATTTCAAAGCCTAGCAGCACACTCTTCCGCCCAAGACGCATCCGATTTGATTATTTATTATTAAAGATGTTTATCTGAAGTTTTTCACACAACTCGAACCTAAGCCTTGTTTTTATTAGAATCTAGGGTATTCTCGAAGCGAAAATGGCCTTATTTAGAAAAATTACTCATAGCGAAAAAAGCTGATTTAGTCAAATTTCAAAGCCTAGTAGCACACCCTTCCGCCCAAGAGGCAACCGATTTGATTATTTATTATTAAAGATGTTTATCTGAAGTTTTTCACACAACTCGAACCTAAGCCTTGTTTTTATTAGAATCTAGGGTATTCTCGAAGCGAAAATGGCCTTATTTAGAAAAATTACGTTTAGCGAAAAAAGCTGATTTAGCCAAATTTCAAAGCCTAGCAGCATACTCTTCCGCCCAAGACGCATCCGATTTGATTATTTATTATTAAAGATGTTTATCTGAAGTTTTTCACACAACTCGAACCTAAGCCTTGTTTTTATAAGAATCTAGGGTATTCTCGAAGCGAAAATGGCCTTATTTAGAAAAATTACGTTTAGCGAAAAAAGCTGATTTAGTCAAATTTCAAAGCCTAGCAGCACACCTTTCCGCCCAAGAAGCAATCGATTTGATTATTTATTATTAAAGATGTTTATCTGAAGTTTTTCACACAACTCGAACCTAAGCCTTGTTTTCATTAGAATCTAGGGTATTCTCGTAGCGAAAATGGCCTTATTTAGAAAAATTTCTCATAGCGAAAAAAGCTGATTTAGTCAAATTTCAAAGCCTAGCAGCACACCCTTCCGCCCAAGAGGCAACCGATTTGATTATTTATTATTAAAGATGTTTATCTGAAGTTTTTCACACAACTCGAACCGAAGCCTTGTTTTTATTAGAATCTAGGGTATTCTCGTAGCGAAAATGGCCTTATTTAGAAAAATTACTCATAGCGAAAAAAGCTGATTTAGTCAAATTTCAAAGCCTAGCAGCACACCCTTCCGCCCAAGAGGCAACCGAGCTGATTATTTATTATTAAAGATGTTTATCTGAAGTTTTTCACACAATTCGAACCTAAGCCTTGTTTTTATTAGAATCTAAGGTATTCTCGTAGCGAAAATGGCCTTATTTAGAAAAATTACTCATAGCGAAAAAGGCTGATTTAGTCAAATTTCAAAGCCTAGCAGCACACCCTTCCGCCCAAGAGGCAACCGATTTGATTGTTTATTATTAAAGATGTTTATCTGAAGTTTTTCACACAACTCGAACCTAAGCCTTGTTTTTATAGGAATCTTTGGTATTTTCGAAGCGAAAATGGCCTTATTTAGAAAAATTACGTTTAGCGAAATAAACTGATTTAGTCAAATTTCAAAGCCTAGCAGCACACCCTTCCGCCCAAGAGGCAACCGATTTGATTATTTATTATTAAAGATGTTTATCTGAAGTTTTTCACACAACTCGAACCTAAGCCTTGTTTTTATTAGAATCTAGGGTATTCTCGTAGCGAAAATGGCCTTATTTAGAAAAATTACTCATAGCGAAAAATGCTGATTTAGTCAAATTTCAAAGCCTAGCAGCACACCCTTCCGCCCAAGAGGCAACCGAGCTGATTATTTATTAATAAAGATGTTTATCTGAAGTTTTTCACACAACTCGAACCTAAGCCTTGTTTTTATTAGAATCTAAGGTATTCTCGTAGCGAAAATGGCCTTATTTAGAAAAATTACTCATAGCGAAAAAGGCTGATTTAGTCAAATTTCAAAGCCTAGCAGCACACCCTTCCGCCCAAGAGGCAACCGATTTGATTGTTTATTATTAAAGATGTTTATCTGAAGTTTTCACACAACTCGAACCTAAGCCTTGTTTTTATAGGAATCTAGTGTATTTTCGAAGCGAAAATGGCCTTATTTAGAAAAATTACGTTTAGCGAAATAAGCTGATTTAGTCAAATTTCAAAGCCTAGCAGCACACCCTTCCGCCCAAGAGGCAACCGATTTGATTATTTATTATTAAAGATGTTTATCTGAAGTTTTTCACACAACTCGAACCTAAGCCTTGTTTTTATTAGAATCTAGGGTATTCTCGTAGCGAAAATGGCCTTATTTAGAAAAATTACTCATAGCGAAAAAAGCTGATTTAGTCAAATTTCAAAGCCTAGTAGCACACCCTTCAGCCCAAGAAGCAACCGATTTGATTATTTATTATTAAAGATGTTTATCTGAAGTTTTTCACACAACTCGAACCTAAGCCTTGTTTTTTTAGAATCTAGGGTATTCTCGAAGCGAAAATGGCCTTATTTAGAAAAATTACTCATAGCGAAAAAAGGTGATTTAGTCAAATTTCAAAGCCTAGTTACACACCCTTCCGCCCAAGAGGCAACCGATTTGATTATTTATTATTAAAGATGTTTATCTGAAGTTTTTCACACATCCCAAACCTAAGCCTTGTTTTTTTTAGAATCTAGGGTATTCTCGAAGCGAAAATGGCCTTATTTAGAAAAATTACGTTTAGCGAAAGAAGCTGATTTAGCCAAATTTCAAAGCCTAGCAGCACACTCTTCCGCCCAAGACGCATCCGATTTGATTATTTATTATTAAAGATGTTTATCTGAAGTTTTTCATACAACTCGAACCTAAGCCTTGTTTTTATTAGAATCTAGGGTATTCTCGAAGCGAAAATGGCCTTATTTAGAAAAATTACTCATAGCGAAAAAAGCTGATTTAGTCAAATTTCAAAGCCTAGTAGCACACCCTTCCGCCCAAGAGGCAACCGATTTGATTATTTATTATTAAAGATGTTTATCTGAAGTTTTTCACACAACTCGAACCTAAGCCTTGTTTTTATTAGAATCTAGGGTATTCTCGAAGCGAAAATGGCCTTATTTAGAAAAATTACGTTTAGCGAAAAAAGCTGATTTAGCCAAATTTCAAAGCCTAGCAGCACACTCTTCCGCCCAAGACGCATCCGATTTGATTATTTATTATTAAAGATGTTTATCTGAAGTTTTTCACACAACTCGAACCTAAGCCTTGTTTTTATGAGAATCTAGGGTATTCTCGAAGCGAAAATGGCCTTATTTAGAAAAATTACGTTTAGCGAAAAAAGCTGATTTAGTCAAATTTCAAAGCCTAGCAGCACACCTTTCCGCCCAAGAAGCAACCGATTTGATTATTTATTATTAAAGATGTTTATCTGAAGTTTTTCACACAACTCGAACCTAAGCCTTGTTTTTATTAGAATCTAGGGTATTCTCGTAGCGAAAATGGCCTTATTTAGAAAAATTTCTCATAGCGAAAAAAGCTGATTTAGTCAAATTTCAAAGCCTAGCAGCACACCCTTCCGCCCAAGAGGCAACCGATTTGATTATTTATTATTAAAGATGTTTATCTGAAGTTTTTCACACAACTCGAACCTAAGCCTTGTTTTTATTAGAATCTAGGGTATTCTCGAAGCGAAAATGGCCTTATTAAGAAAAATTACGTTTAGCGAAAAAAGCTGATTTAGCCAAATTTCAAAGCCTAGCAGCACACTCCTCCGCCCAAGATGCATCCAATTTGATTATTTATTATTAAAGATGTTTATCTGAAGTTTTTCACACAACTCGAACCTAAGCCTCGTTTTCATTAGAATCTAGGGTATTTTCGAAGCGAAAATGGCCTTATTTAGAAAAATTACGTTTAGCGAAAAAAGCTGATTTAGTCAAATTTCAAAGCCTAGCAGCACACCCTTCCGCCTAAGAGGCAACCGATTTGATTATTTAGTATTAAAGATGTTTATCTGAAGTTTTTCACACAACTCGAACCTAAGCCTTGTTTTTTTAGAATCTAGGGTATTCTCGTAGCGAAAATGGCCTTATTTAGAAAAATTACTCATAGCGAAAAAAGCTGATTTAGTCAAATTTCGAAGCCTAGCAGCACACCCTTCCGCCCAAGAGGCAACCGAGTTGATTATTTATTATTAAAAATGTTTATCTGAAGTTTTTCACACAACTCGAACCTAATCCTTGTTTTTATTAGAATCTAAGGTATTCTCGTAGCGAAAATGGCCTTATTTAGAAAAATTACTCATAGCGAAAAAAGCTGATTTAGTCAAATTTCAAAGCCTAGTAGCACACCCTTCCGCCCAAGAGGCAACCGATTTGATTATTTATTATTAAAGATGTTTATCTGAAGTTTTTCACACAACTCGAACCTAAGCCTTGTTTTTATAGGAATCTAGGGTATTTTCGAAGCGAAAATGGCCTTATTTAGAAAAATTACGTTTAGCAAAAAAAGCTGATTTAGCCAAATTTCAAAGCCTAGCAGCACACTCTTCCGCCCAAGACGCATCCGATGTGATTATTTATTATTAAAGATGTTTATCTGAAGTTTTTCACACAACTCGAACCTAAGCCTTGTTCTAATTAGAATCTAGGGTATTTTCGAAGCGAAAATGGCCTTATTTAGAAAAATTACGTTTAGCGAAAAAAGCTGATTTAGTCAAATTTCAAAGCCTTGCAGCACACCCTTCCGCCCAAGAGGCAACCGATTTGATTATTTATTATTAAAGATGTTTATCTGAAGTTTTTCACACAACTCGAACCGAAGCCTTGTTTTTATTAGAATCTAGGGTATTCTCGTAGCGAAAATGGCCTTATTTAGAAAAAGTACTCATAGCGAAAAATGCTGATTTAGTAAAATTTCAAAGCCTAGCAGCACACCCTTCCGCCCAAGAGGCAACCGAGCTGATTATTTATTATTAAAGATGTTTATCTGAAGTTTTTCACACAACTCGAACCTAAGCCTTGTTTTTATTAGAATCTAGGGTATTCTCGTAGCGAAAATGGCCTTATTTAGAAAAATTTCTCATAGCGAAAAAAGCTGATTTAGTCAAATTTCAAAGCCTAGCAGCACACCCTTCCGCCCAAGAGGCAACCGATTTGATTATTTATTATTAAAGATGTTTATCTGAAGTTTTTCACACAACTCGAACCTAAGCCTTGTTTTTATTAGAATCTAGGGTATTCTCGAAGCGAAAATGGCCTTATTAAGAAAAATTACGTTTAGCGAAAAAAGCTGATTTAGCCAAATTTCAAAGCCTAGCAGCACACTCCTCCGCCCAAGATGCATCCAATTTGATTATTTATTATTAAAGATGTTTATCTGAAGTTTTTCACACAACTCGAACCTAAGCCTCGTTTTCATTAGAATCTAGGGTATTCTCGTAGCGAAAATGGCCTTATTTAGAAAAATTACTCATAGCGAAAAAAGCTGATTTAGTCAAATTTCAAAGCCTAGCAGCACACTCTTCCGCCCAAGACGCATCCGATGTGATTATTTATTATTAAAGATGTTTATCTGAAGTTTTTCACACAACTCGAACCTAAGCCTTGTTCTAATTAGAATCTAGGGTATTTTCGAAGCGAAAATGGCCTTATTTAGAAAAATTACGTTTAGCGAAAAAAGCTGATTTAGTCAAATTTCAAAGCCTAGCAGCACACCCTTCCGCCCAAGAGGCAACCGATTTGATTATTTATTATTAAAGATGTTTATCTGAAGTTTTTCACACAACTCGAACCGAAGCCTTGTTTTTATTAGAATCTAGGGTATTCTCGTAGCGAAAATGGCCTTATTTAGAAAAAGTACTCATAGCGAAAAATGCTGATTTAGTCAAATTTCAAAGCCTAGCAGCACACCCTTCCGCCCAAGAGGCAACCGAGCTGATTATTTATTATTAAAGATGTTTATCTGAAGTTTTTCACACAACTCGAACCTAAGCCTTGTTTTTATGGAATCTAAGGTATTCTCGTAGCGAAAATGGCCTTATTTAGAAAAATTACTCATAGCGAAAAAGGCTGATTTAGTCAAATTTCAAAGCCTAGCAGCACACCCTTCCGCCCAAGAGGCAACCGATTTGATTGTTTATTATTAAAGATGTTTATCAGAAGTTTTCACACAACTCGAACCTAAGCCTTGTTTTTATAGGAATCTAGGGTATTTTCGAAGCGAAAATGGCCTTATTTAGAAAAATTACGTTTAGCGAAATAAGCTGATTTAGTCAAATTTCAAAGCCTAGCAGCACACCCTTCCGCCCAAGAGGCAACCGATTTGATTATTTATTATTAAAGATGTTCATCTGAAGTTTTTCACACAACTGGAACCTAAGCCTTGTTTTTATTAGAATCTAGGATATTCTCGTAGCGAAAATGGCCTTATTAAGAAAAATTACTCATAGCGAAAAAAGCTGAATTAGTCAAATTTCAAAGCCTAGTAGCACACCCTTCAGCCCAAGAAGCAACCGATTTGATTATTTATTATTAAAGATGTTCATCTGAAGTTTTTCACACATCTCGAACCTAAGCCTTGTTTTTATTAGAATCTAGGGTATTCTCGAAGCGAAAATGGCCTTATTTAGAAAAATTACTCATAGCGAAAAAAGGTGATTTAGTCAAATTTCAAAGCCTAGTTACACACCCTTCCGCCCAAGAGGCAACCGATTTGATTATTTATTATTAAAGATGTTTATCTGAAGTTTTTCACACATCTCAAACCTTAGCCTTGTTTTTATTAGAATCTAGGGTATTCTCGAAGCGAAAATGGCCTTATTTAGAAAAATTACGTTTAGCGAAAGAAGCTGATTTAGCCAAATTTCAAAGCCTAGCAGCACACTCTTCCGCCCAAGACGCATCCGATTTGATTATTTATTATTAAAGATGTTTATCTGAAGTTTTTCACACAACTCGAACCTAAGCCTTGTTTTTATTAGAATCTAGGGTATTCTCGAAGCGAAAATGGCCTTATTTAGAAAAATTACTCATAGCGAAAAAAGCTGATTTAGCCAAATTTCAAAGCCTAGTAGCACACCCTTCCGCCCAAGAGGCAACCGATTTGATTATTTATTATTAAAGATGATTATCTGAAGTTTTTCACACAACTCGAACCTAAGCCTTGTTTTTATTAGAATCTAGGGTATTCTCGAAGCGAAAATGGCCTTATGAAGAAAAATTACGTTTAGCGAAAAAAGCTGATTTAGCCAAATTTCAAAGCCTAGCAGCACACTCCTCCGCCCAAGATGCATCCAATTTGATTATTTATTATTAAAGATGTTTATCGGAAGTTTTTCACACAACTCGAACCTAAGCCTCGTTTTTATTAGAATCTAGGGTATTTTCGAAGCGAAAATGGCCTTATTTAGAAAAATTACGTTTAGCGAAAAAAGCTGATTTAGTCAAATTTCAAAGCCTAGCAGCACACCCTTCCGCCTAAGAGGCAACCGATTTGATTAGTTAGTATTAAAGATGTTTATCTGAAGTTTTTCACACAACTCGAACCTAAGCCTTGTTTTTATTAGAATCTAGGGTATTCTCGTAGCGAAAATGGCCTTATTTAGAAAAATTACTCATAGCGAAAAAGGCTGATTTAGTCAAATTTCGAAGCCTAGCAGCACACCCTTCCGCCCAAGAGGCAACCGAGTTGATTATTTATTAATAAAGATGTTTATCTGAAGTTTTTCACACAACTCGAACCTAACCCTTGTTTTTATTAGAATCTAAGGTATTCTCGTAGCGAAAATGGCCGTATTTAGAAAAATTACTCATAGCGAAAAAAGCTGATTTAGTCAAATTTCAAAGCCTAGTAGCACAACCTTCCGCCCAAGAGACAACCGATTTGATTATTTATTATTAAAGATGTTTATCTGAAGTTTTTCACACAACTCGAACCTAAGCCTTGTTTTTATAGGAATCTAGGGTATTTTCGAAGCGAAAATGGCCTTATTTAGAAAAATTACGTTTAGCAAAAAAAGCTGATTTAGCCAAATTTCAAAGCCTAGCAGCACACTCTTCCGCCCAAGACGCATCCAATGTGATTATTTATTATTAAAGATGTTTATCTGAAGTTTTTCACACAACTCGAACCTAAGCCTTGTTCTAATTAGAATCTAGGGTATTTTTGAAGCGAAAATGGCCTTATTTAGAAAAATTACGTTTAGCGAAAAAAGCTGATTTAGTCAAATTTCAAAGCCTAGCAGCACACCCTTCCGCCCAAGAGTCAACCGATTTGATTATTTATTATTAAAGATGTTCATCTGAAGTTTTTCACACAACTCGAATCTAAGCCTTGTTTTAATTAGAATCTAGGGTATTTTCGAAGCGAAAATGGCCTTATTTAGAAAAATTACTCATAGCGAAAAAAGCTGATTTAGTCAAATTTCGAAGCCTAGCAGCACACCCTTCCGCCCAAGAGGCAACCGAGTTGATTATTTATTATTAAAGATGTTTATCTGAAGTTTTTCACACAACTCGAACCTAACCTTTGTTTTTATTAGAATCTAAGGTATTCTCGTAGCGAAAATGGCCTTATTTAGAAAAATTACTCATAGCGAAAAAAGCTGATTTAGTCAAATTTCAAAGCCTAGCAGCACACCCTTCCGCCCAAGAGGCAACCGATTTGATTATTTATTATTAAAGATGTTTATCTGAAGTTTTTCACACAACTCGAACCTAAGCCTTGTTTTTATAGGAATCTAGGGTATTTTCGAAGCGAAAATGGCCTTATTTAGAAAAATTACGTTTAGCGAAAAAAGCTGATTTAGCCAAATTTCAAAGCCTAGCAGCACACTCTTCCGCCCAAGACGCATCCGATTTGATTATTTATTATTAAAGATGTTTATCTGAAGTTTTTCACACAACTCGAACCTAAGCCTTGTTCTAATTAGAATCTAGGGTATTTTCGAAGCGAAAATGGCCTTATTTAGAAAAATTACGTTTAGCGAGAAAAGCTGATTTAGTCAAATTTCAAAGCCTAGCAGCACACCCTTCCGCCCAAGAGGCAACTGATTTGATTATTTATTATTAAAGATGTTTATCAGAAGTTTTTCACACAACTCGAACCTAAGCCTTGTTTTTATTAGAATCTAGGGTATTCTCGTAGCGAAAATGGCCTTATTTAGAAAAATTACTCATAGCAAAAAAAGCTGATTTAGTCAAATTTCAAAGCCTAGTAGCACACCCTTCCGCCCAAGAGGCAACCGAGTTGATTATTTATTATTAAAGATGTTTATCTGAAGTTTTTCACACAACTCGAACCTAAGCCTTGTTTTTATTAGAATCTAAGTTATTCTCGTAGCGAAAATGGCCTTATTTAGAAAAATTACTCATAGCGAAAAAAGCTGATTTAGCCAAATTTCAAAGCCTAGCAGCACACTCTTCCGCCCAAGACGCATCCGATTTGATTATTTATTATTAAAGATGTTTATCTGAAGTTTTTCACACAACTCGAACCTAAGCCTTGTTTTTATTAGAATCTAGGTTATTCTCGTAGCGAAAATGGCCTTATTTAGAAAAATTACTCATAGCGAAAAAAGCTGATTTAGTCAAATTTCAAAGCCTAGCAGCACACCCTTCCGCCCAAGAGGCAACCGATTTGATTATTTATTATTAAAGATGTTTATCTGAAGTTTTTCACACAACTCGAACCTAAGCCTTGTTTTTATTAGAATCTAGGGTATTCTCGAAGCGAAAATGGCCTTATTTAGAAAAATTACGTTTAGCGAAAAAAGCTGATTTAGCCAAATTTCAAAGCCTAGCAGCACACTCCTCCGCCCAAGATGCATCCGATTTGATTATTTATTAATAAAGATGTTTATCTGAAGTTTTTCACACAACTCGAACCTAAGCCTTGTTTTTATTAGAATCTAGGGTATTTTCGAAGCGAAAATGGCCTTATTTAGAAAAATTACGTTAAGCGAAAAAAGCTGATTTAGTCAAATTTCAAAGCCTAGCAGCACACCCTTCCGCCCAAGAGGCAACCGATTTGATTATTTAGTATTAAAGATGTTTATCTGAAGTTTTTCACACAACTCGAACCTAAGCCTTGTTTTTATTAGAATCTAGGGTATTCTCGTAGCGAAAATGGCCTTATTTAGAAAAATTACTCATATTGAAAAAAGCTGATTTAGTCAAATTTCAAAGCCTAGCAGCACACCCTTCCGCCCAAGAGGCAACCGAGTTGATTATTTATTATTAAAGATGTTTATCTGAAGTTTTTCACACAACTCGAACCTAAGCCTTGTTTTTATTAGAATCTAGGGTATTCTCGTAGCGAAAATGGCCTTATTTAGAAAAATTACTCATAGCAAAAAAAGCTGATTTAGTCAAATTTCAAAGCCTAGCAGCACACCCTTCCACCCAAGAGGCAACCGATTTGATTATTTATTATTAAAGATGTTCATCTGAAGTTTTTCACACAACTCGAACCTAAGCCTTGTTTTTATTAGAATCTAGGGTATTCTCGAAGCGAAAATGGCCTTATTTAGAAAAATTACGTTTAGCGAAAAAAGCTGATTTACCCAAATTTCAAAGCCTAGCAGCACACTCCTCCGCCCAAGACGCATTCGATTTGATTATTTATTAATAAAGATGTTTATCTGAAGTTTTTCACACAACTCGAACCTAAGCCTTGTTTTTATTAGAATCTAGGGTATTTTCGAAGCGAAAATGGCCTTATTTAGAAAAATTACGTTTAGCGAAAAAAGCTGATTTAGTCAAATTTCAAAGCCTAGCAGCTCACCCTTCCGCCCAAGAGGCAACCGATTTGATTATTTAGTATTAAAGATGTTTATCTGAAGTTTTTCACACAACTCGAACCTAAGCTTTGTTTTTATTAGAATCTAGGGTATTCTCGTAGCGAAAATGGCCTTATTTAGAAAAATTACTCATAGCGAAAAAAGCTGATTTAGTCAAATTTCAAAGCCTAGCAGCACACCCTTCCGCCCAAGAGGCAACCGAGTTGATTATTTATTATTAAAGATGTTTATCTGAAGTTTTTCACACAACTCGAACCTAAGCCTTGTTTTTATTAGAATCTAAGGTATTCTCGTAGCGAAAATGGCCTTATTTAGAAAAATTACTCATAGCGAAAAAAGCTGATTTAGTCAAATTTCAAAGCCTAGCAGCACACCCTTCCGCCCAAGAGGCAACCGATTTGATTATTTATTATTAAAGATGTTTATCTGAAGTTTTTCACACAACTCGAACCTAAGCCTTGTTTTTATTAGAATCTAGGGTATTCTCGTAGCGAAAATGGCCTTATTTAGAAAAATTACTCATAGCGAAAAAAGCTGATTTAGTCAAATTTCAAAGCCTAGCAGCACACCCTTCCGCCCAAGAGGCAACCGATTTGATTATTTATTATTAAAGATGTTTATCTGAAGTTTTTCACACAACTCGAACCTAAGCCTTGTTTTTATTAGAATCTAGGGCAGTGATTCTCAAACCCAGAGTGGAGGCGTTTTGATTCTGCGAACGAGCGATTCATCAATTCCTTCAAACTTGTACATATTGATTCTAATTTCGAATTTTCAATAGAATTCCAAAATTTATCTTCAATTTCATAATCAAGACTGATTTTTTTTCTTTTACTGCAAACTTTTGGTAAATTTGCCAAAAAAGGTGTTACTAACTTACGTTTTCGTTTGACAATTTTCATGTGAACAGGTGCATGGGAATTTGTTTGCTCCTTGGCACTACTATATGAAACCTTGGCATACAATAAAAGAACACAGTTTTCACTAATTAATTTGCTGCACTTATCACGAGAAATTACCTCTATCCTTGAATCATCAAATAAAATAGCAGAAGAATTGGGTATGAATGTGTAGGCCACAAAATGGCCACTTTCGAATCTGGGACCCAAATGAACAACACAACTGGTTAATTCATATTTATAAGTGATATCCAATGATTTATCGTATAGGGTCATATGTTCATCTAAAACAATAGGTTGCATTGATTTATTTGACTCTGTATTTCTAATGACATTAAAAATCAGCAGCTGTGGAGTAAATACAAGTTCGCTCTGATACTGAATTGTGCCACAGCAGGTTCTGCATTCATGGTTTTGGGGTTTCATTTGGTCATTTAGGATGTCTTGCAAAGAAATATTATTTCCCTGCTGAACTGAAATTTGGAAAAAAAATTTGTCATTGTTTAATTGCCCAGAATGGTCACAAATGTTACACTTAGATGATGTAGAATAAACACAACTTGTTGTTATCCCAAACTTTTCTAATATACCTCGCTGTACAAGTAATATTGCAAACTCTGCTGCATCTTGATGCTCGCCTAATATCAAATTAAATTCCGCACACACAATATTCAACACCAAATACAAAAAGTCTTTTTCCAAGTTTTTATGGTCAGTCAAAATTCCCAAAATGTCACAGATATGTTTAGTAAACCAGTTTCTGCTAGAATTTCCTTCAACGTCTAAATTTAGTTTACGTACAATTGATGAGAATGCCTGCAATACGGAGTTGAACCAACAGTTGTTCCAACTATTAGCCATTTTGCTGTATTCATTTTGGTTAGAAATATCAACGGATGGAGGTATTATGTTGGATTTCTCACAGTGAACGGAAATGAGCAATCGGTATGTTAGCCAATGCCTATAGGGATAAATTACTGCCGGATCAAAATTGGGCGGAATTTGAAAAGAGCACAATATATCAGAAGCAATACATACACATACTCCACAGCTACTGCTATCTTTTTGGAGAATTAGACATTTTTTGTTGCATTCGAGTTTTGCTTTGTTACAAATATTTTGTTCTAAAAATGGTATAAAGAGATTACGTATAATTTTTTCCAAGCTTTTGTTTACGATACCCAAGGAATCAATGATAGTGAGACGATTAAGTTTTAATTCCAAACTCATGAGAACAAAATGATTACCCCAGCGCATAGGAAAAAGTATAAGCTCAATTGAATCAATATTTTCTATAAAATTCATTGCTTTTCTAGGGTCTTTGAATTGTTTACCATTTATTATCTGCCTTACAAAAATAGTGTCCGTGCAACCAATCAAAGTACTTCCGAACAAATTGTTGTGGTAAGACACAGTGCTAGAAATATACGCACTAACAACATTCTCAGTTAACTGTCCTGGCTCATAGTTTAAATGCCTTGCCTTGTTTTTCAAATTTGATATTATAATTTCATTATCAGGTGGGCAAGTCGAACATACATCGGTCCAAGAAAGTGGTCCAAATTTAGTGCCAAAAGCTAGCTCGGACATGTCATCCAATTTCATTATGTTTTTCCACACATTTTCAGAGAATGTTATAATGTTTTGCATATCTAAAATACTTAAATTCCAAACATAATCATCAGATTCAAACCTATGAATCATTTTGTGACCTTGGTTTGAAACAGTCATACCACCAACATTACAGGACACTACTTTAGTGAAGTTTACAAAATTATACGGTAGACTTGAAAAATTGTCAATTTTAATTCCTTCTGCAGTTTGTGGCTTACATTTCAATTCATTTGGCGTGCATTTGTTTGAGGAACTATAGCGTTTGAAAGTTTTTGCCAGAAGATTGTCATTATAGGCTCCCTTTCCACGACATTTACCACGCTTTTTGTATTTTGATTCAACCATTGGACTTGTAGTTTTTGAAATGTGTTTTCGTTTTCTTTGATTAAACCCCTTATGTTTCACCAAATCATCAAACTGTTTTTCGATAATTTTCAACTGGTCAATATATCTATCAACAAAATCATCGAGGCCAGAAGCTCTGGTATTATTGAAAAAAGTTTTTTTCATATAACCGAAATGTTGTTCAATAGGGCCCTGTGTCCGATTGTCCAGAGTAATGTTTTGCACAGGGCACTCCTTCAGCTCTGTGTAAAATTTAGCAAATTCACTAAAATATGCATTTTGATTACCATTGGAAGATTTTTTTATATGAAGTGAAAGGTCACCAATCATTAGAGCGGAAGTGGATGAAACTCGGCTCAGCACATATTTAATGACAACTTGGCAAAAATTTTCATTATAAAGGGGATTAATTTCATGAATATCATCACATTTTTTATGACTGTGATATGTTGATGAAGAATGAAAATCATTGAACATATCAGAATATCTGACATAAAATGGTGATCGTTCCTCTTGTTTTATATCAACGTCTTTTGTCGCAATAAAAAATTCATCACAAGAGTCAGCAGCCACATTGTCTAAGATTTCATCAACTTCAATATTGTATTCCCCAACAAGAAAGTTTGAAATCGCATTTTTAACGCACTCAGTATTTTTATAACAATTGGTTATAATAAAAACATTTTGAACTAATTTATCGAGCTCACCCAGTGTTTGACAATTAAAAAATTTTGACATCCAGGCCATGGCAATTGTGGGGTGAACAGGAAAGTGTTTTGAGCACATAATTTTAGCAGCATGCATGGCATGACTATAACAATTCTGAACAACAGGAAGGTCAAAATCTTGTTTATTCGGGTTGCCAGACACAATGCGGAAGCATCTATTGTAATAATCTACTCTTGTCTCTCCGCAATATGACCTTAAAACTGCATTCCACATTGCCATAGATCCGTCTATCATTATTTGGCGAGGATTTTTACAATGGCCGAATTCAGAGGCTTGAAGAGCTTGTACTTGATCTAGAAAAGAACTAATATCTATAGCTCGATGCCGCGATGTCACATACGAAGCCACGGCCCAGGAAATATTGCCACGGTACGGATTTCTAACAAGTAAAGTGTAAATTTGGAAATCTCTGCTTTGAGTATCGCGCTTGATGATGCTGCCTGTAGCATCAAAATAAACAATGTCCTCTTGTGATCTCATGGAATAGTATTTTAATTGAGCTCTACTCACAATTGTTACACTGGGTGGTTCAGTTCCAATAAATCTGATATACTTATTATGTCCCTCCCTTTCCATCATTTTTTTTAAATTTATGGATATGTATTTAGTTTATCTGAAATCCCTTTTCCCACTTTTTATTTTTCTCAAAACGTCAGCTGAAGGGGCATTTGTGTGGGAACCGTAATCTATTTCTGCTTGGGAAAGTTTGTTGTAAGATTCATTAAATTGTACAGATGGGGGAATGAAACGCATTTTTTCTTTTAAAGTTTTTCTGGCTTCGCCACGGATATAAAGACTGCGCTTACAACCAATAAGGTGTTTTCGTTGACCAATTAGTTCGATATGAGCCTCAAAACATTGTAAAATTTTATAGAAATTTACCAAAAAATTAACATCACAACCACAGCAATTGCGATGAGCACACTGAAATTTTATATACCCCAAATGTGTTGAAACAACCTCTGCAGATTCAGAACTAAATTCAGTTTTGTATAAATAATGATAACGGGTGGAAGGTATGCAACTCTTATAAATTTTTTGTAAACCATCAAGAATATGATCTCTAATTTGGCGACAACCCCCGGGACTAAAACGATGATCTGTCCGATCAGCCACAACTTGATTCCAAATTTCCGAAGGTATTTCAAATACACTGTGCAAATTGACCTCTGTACATGTGCTAAAAGGTCCTATTTGATTTTCACTGTTGGAGACATATTTATTATTTTTTTTCTGATTTTTCAATGACATGTCTAGAGCTTCAGTTACGTTATTAATATTTTCACATTCATTCAAATGAAAGTTTTGGGGCAAACAACCTGTTGCTTGGTTGTTGGTTGCACTATTCAATGTTTTATCACTACTGGATGTTTTACAAGGTGTTGTCTGGGTGTGCTTGGTTTCAACTTTTTGGTCATTTTTTTCACAATTTGCAAATTCATATTCATGTTCAGTGTGCCCTTCCTTTTCTTTGGTAATATAACCCTTGGACCCCTTATCGTGAAAAGCCACCTTCGTTTTAGCACAAACAAGTAAAACACTTTTTCAATCTTTCTCACTAATATATTTTAAATGGTCTTTTTGAATTACGCATTTGGGGTGATACCAATTTTTACATTTTTCACATTCAACCATCATGTCATACCCAGTCCATTCACTCTTACATTCACAAAACTTTTGACCCTCATAGTCCGAAACATTAAATGACTCTGTCTTATCATGAATGGGACTATTACAAAGTAGCGCAGGTGTAGAGTGTTTATTATCTTTTGATTCAAAATCAGTATTTGCGCTGGGACACTGTACATTTTTTACCATTCGACGAATATTATATTCAGTTAGAGATTTATGCAACGACTTGAGTTTTTGTATCGTCATTTCACGTTTCACATTGTATTCCAAATCGGTTATCTCAGAATTCTTTCCAGAAAGACTTTGTACCGCAGCATGAAAAAGAGTCATTTTTTTTCAAAAAAGTTGACAATTTCAATTTTCTGTCACTTAACTTGCTTTTACCCCAAAATGAACTTGAGATTAAAAAATCGGTCTGATGTTTTATACTGGCCGAATTATATATGCCATGATTGACGAGATATTGTGCAAACGCATTGAATATTTTTGATAAAAATTTTGCATTTCCTGAATTATGTTTGACCCTTTGGTTTTCACTGCTATAACTTGAAGAATTTGGAAAATACTTAGCTTTATTTTTTAAATCTTCATTTGCCTTGTTACTCTTGTCTCCTGATGCATTTTCTGTTTGAGTAAAAATAATGTACCACAAATCAGATACATTAAATTACTATACAACTATACATTCTTACCATGTGTAAATATAAAACAGCAAAATAGTAACATGAAATTTCACTTTTGCTTTGCCTATACTGTCATGAATAATGAACAATGGATACATTGATGAGTTCGATTCGTGACAACTGTCAAATCCCTGTAAAACTGACAAGATACTCTACATATGACTGCTGTGGGGTATATGCAACACTTACATAATTCAGATTCAGCAACAATACATAATTCAGAATAAATCTTACCGGCGGCCATCAGTTTCTTTGCTCCTCCACAAACGTTCTGTTTCCATAATAAAATACCTGTTAACAAAAATATACCTATCATTCACAACCGGAAAAACCGTATAGGACATGGCGCGACGGAGTGGCTCGTCATGTTAGGCTTTGGGAATACCCACCGCGCCTCGGATTACTGTGTATTCCAGAGTTAGATCAATTACATGAATTCAGTTCAATTACAATTGCAATGACTCCCTTTAATATTTCAATTACATTACAATTACTAATATATCAAATTACAATTACGAGGTGTGGCTGAAATGAAACGGGACTGACGTCACAATTTGCGCAACACGATTAACCATCGGCAATCAACAATTTTACAGTGTGACGTAATACGTGTTCTTTGTTTAACAGCTGTTTGGACACAATATTGCAATTATTTTTGCTTTTTAGAAGCCACAAGTGAATGTGATTAATTGCTTGTTGAAAAACATTGCTGTGCGAGATCTGATTGAGTTTTTTGGCGATAGGGGTTTTAATTGCAGAATGACGATTGAGCAAAGAATTAACATTAAATTTTGTGTTTCGCGTAGCAAGAATTTACAGAATCAAACCAGACAGCCAGTGTTCCCATGGATTCAGCCTATTTTATCACAGCTATTTCTAGGCTAACTTTTGATTACTACTATCAAACTACAACTCCTAAGAAGGCAATATGATTATTCACCTATTTGATTAAAACATAAATTTCCGAAACACGATTAAATACTAACGAATGGCATCCAAAATCGCAAAATGACGTATTGTTTACAACCACGACTGAAAATCTGTCTGAGTGTCTTAGCGGATGCGAAAAGGTATATTCTTACGACACTTTTTTGCATCTTGCTGATTGGCTAATGTTACGAAATAAAAAAGGAAGGTGATTCTCCGAAAACGCCCTTCGGAAAAATATTTCGCCCTTTTTCGTGTTACTGCGGGCCAGAGGAAAGGACGCCGTAGTTTGGTGACCCCTTGTGTAATTGAAAATGTAATTTAGCCAAAATTTTAGCAAATTACACTTAAAATTACTCAGAATGAAAATGTCTCAATCACATTACAATTACATGAAAAACTGTAATTAATTACATCAATTACAAATTACAATTGATCCAACTCTGATGTATTCATCCCATGCGGGGTTGGGTAAGTGCGAGATGAGGACTCCTCGCCGCCGAAGAGTGATTCACTTAACCGCTGGTTGGTTACGGCTTCCACCACCATCAAGTCAATGATTCCAAAAACAAGTAACCAACTAATCCCATACCCGACATGTAATGGTAACCGGACGAGAGGCCGTAGTTCGTCATACGGTTAAGCTGTCATATTAACTTTCCTCTCCCCGGGGTGAGTATGTAAATCGTAACCTATCCTAATTTGAAGATGAATGATATGAAAATCTATTTATTATCAATGGATTTGCAAATACTATCAATTTTTATATATATTTTCATTGGTGTTTCATTATTGTTATTTGATAATTCAGGAAGATTTCTTTCTGATGTATCGCTCACTACTAATGAGGAAATGATTGGAAATCCTATTACATATGAGATTAATTTAAACACAATGTAGCTTTAAAATTATAAAAAGACATAAACTCGGTGTGAATTATAAATCATAAATAGTTTATTACTCATTTATGACAACTGTTTTTGGATTGAAAAAAATTAGGGCCTTCCCTTGCTTTAAATACAACTAAAATACAAAATAAGTAATACCTCATTAAATCAATAATGTAAACATTTTTTACAACAAATCATAGACTTCTCTTACTGTTTGTTTGGATATATATCGGAAGCAAGGGTGCTCCGATCAGGAATAACAAAGTTACAGTGTCATAAGTGCCAATAAATTAAAATTCAATGCAATGAAACCTAGTTTTTAATGAGAAGTCAAAATATATTCCCCATATTCCAAACAATATAGCTAATTTTTGTAAACCACATTAACATTCAGGGCAATTAGTAAATAAATCAACCCTCCTACTCCTCCTATGTTATTAGTGTTTTAGTGATAAACTAAATTATATTATACTAGCATTGGGCCACTCTGTATATCCGATAGACAATAAAAATCAAAGGTGAATAAAATTACAAATGAATATCAAAAGTAACTACTAACTACCTATCGATATTCAAATCTAAATCAATATATTATACTCAAAGATGACAAACAAACCTTTGTTCTCATTGGATCCATTTTTGTTCATCGAGTTTGAAACAAGGTTTATTCTATGCCCAGGAACAGGAGTAAATGACAGTTTCGTCGGTTTATTATTTTCTAAAAAAAACAGGTTGTTACTATATATATATATATATTCAATATAAGACACAAATTACTTTACATCGTGGGTCATTAATGACATGCAACCTGCTGCGATCCGTTTATCGACAAGGCAGGCGAACCACATACCAAACTTTATATTTATATAAACATGACAAAGTATAGGGAGATATATTCCATAGAATTTCAACTAAAATGCAATAAAATACCACGCAGTTTTTTATTAGAAGTCAAAAATATTCCCAATATTCCGAAAAATATTGCTAATTTTTGTAAACCACATTAACATTAGGGCAATTAGTAAATAAATCAACCCTCCTATTCGAAACTCGAATTATTGCATGCCTCGGTAAGTAGGAGATAGGATACATACCACTCTTTGGTCTTGGTTCATGTTTTCTGCAGTGTCTTCCTTGATGCTTGTCTAGTGGAGACGACAAGACGACCGATGAAAATGTTTTACGAAAGCTCGCAATCGGTTTCGCATTCAGTGACGGCAGACGTCTTTGCAGTATTGGGAAGTCTACGTGAAATTATTAATTAAATAGGTAACTATAATGCTTTAAAGTACACTAAACTATAATCAAAATGCAAAATAAAGAAAACTCATAATTTACTAAAGATAAAACCAACCCTTAGTATCGTTCATCCTCAGAATATTCGGAGCATAGTTAGTATGTTCTACTTCGTGTTTTTTCCGCTGTTTAGTAAGTGACGCGGTCACGGATGCAAACGTGGTATGCTGATTTTCGGGATAGGTGGCAATTTCTGAAAAGAATTTTTATTGGTGTTTTGGTGATAAACTAAATTATATTATACTAGCATTGGGCCACTCTGTATATCCGATAGACGATAAAAATCAAAGGTGAATAAAATTACAAATGAATATCAAAAGTAACTACTAACTACCTATCGATATTCAAATCTAAATCAATATATTATACTCAAAGATGACAAACAAACCTTTGTTCTCATTGGATCCATTTTTGTTCATCGAGTTTGAAACAAGGTTTATTCTATGCCCAGGAACAGGAGTAAATGACAGTTTCGTCGGTTTATTATTTTCTAAAAAAACAGGTTGTTACTTTATATTAAATATAAGACACAAATTACTTTACATCGTGAGTCATTAATAACATGCAACCTGCTGCGATCCGTTTATCGACAAGGCAAGCAAACCACATACCAAACTTTATATTTAAATAAACATGACCAAGTATAGGGAGATAAATTCCATAGAATTTCAACTAAAATGCAATAAAATACCACGCAGTTTTTCATTAGAAGTCAAAAATATTCCTAATATTCCAAAACATATTGCTAATTGAAAGTGCAATTAGTAAATAAATCAACCCTCCTATTCGAAACTCGAATTATTGCATGCCTCGGTAAGTAGGAGATAGGATACATACCACTCTTTGGTCTTGGTTCATGTTTTCTGCAGTGTCTTCCTTGATGCTTGTCTAGTGGAGACGACAAGACGACCGATGAAAATGTTTTACGAAAGCTCGCAATCGGTTTCGCATTCAGTGACGGCAGACGTCTTTGCAGTATTGGGAAGTCTACGTGAAATTATTAATTAAATAGGTAACTATAATGCTTTAAATTACACTAAACTATAATCAAAATGCAAAATAAAGAAAACTCATAATTTACTAAAGATAAAACCAACCCTTAGTATCGTTCATCCTCAGAATATTCGGAGCATAGTTAGTATGTTCTACTTCGTGTTTTTTCCGCTGTTTAGTAAGTGACGCGGTCACGGATGCAAACGTGGTATGCTGATTTTTGGGATAGGTGGCAATTTCTGAAAAGAATTTTTATTAGTGTTTTAGTGATGAACTAAATTATATTATATTAGCATTGGGCCACTCTGTATATCCGATAGACGATAAAAATCAAAGGTGAATAAAATTACAAATGAATATCAAAAGTAACTACTAACTACCTATCGATATTCAAATCTAAATCAATATATTATACTCAAAGATGACAAACAAACCTTTGTTCTCATTGGATCCATTTTTGTTCATCAAGTTTGAAACAAGGTTTGTTCTATGCCCAGGAACAGGAGTGAATGACAGTTTCGTCGGTTTATTATTTTCTAGAAAAACAGGTTGTTACTATATATTAAATATAAGACACAAATCACTAAATATACATCAAGAATTGACATTGACATGCAACCTGTTGAGATCGTTTTGACATCATTTTTCAATTATGTAAGTCGAACTTCGCTACTTGTATACTATCATTTAAATCCCAAAAGAACAACTAAGTATACGGAAATGAAGTCCATAGTAGTTGTACATCGAAGTTGACAATAGAATAGTATAAAGTATAAACTATAAAAAAAAAAAAAATTGTACCCAAATAGTAGAAAGTTCTCTTTTTAGCACTAGATTCTATTTCAGGGATGGCGAACCACTGACCCCACAAAGTGACCCACCGCGTTTTTTCGTGACCCGCCAAGGCACGAATAAAAAAAATTAAAAGTACTAACATATCAGTGATAAAATTGATAAAACCAGCAATAAATTAATCTATCAATAACTAAATTATTATAATGAATCGTCAGTTGGGCAGTCAGGGCTGCCCAAATATTCGAGTTGTTAATTTCCTTGCCGGTATAGTAATTTTCAAAACCCCTAATCCTGGATCATGTCTGACATAACAATGCAATTAATGTCCATTTCTCGCAACGTCTTGTCTCTTTCGGAAGTGCAGACTGTTTTAGGGGTTATACGAGAACTAGAGGCTACTTTTACACTTTATTAGTTTCTCGCCTACAATGCCGTTAGGAGAAAAAAAAATATTTCAGACCTAATAAAAACCTAGAAATCTGAAATAGCAATAGGGCAGTGTAAAAGTGCCTTAATGTGGTTGAAAGCTGATCGAAAAATATAACACTATCAGAGTGGAATTCCCTCCAAACTCTTTGTAGGGAATTCGCCGCAAAATAATTTGATGTATAATCCGAAACGATTTTGGTAATTAATATGCGTGTTTTTTTACTCTAATTTCATAAAATTGAGAGTGCCTTAAAAATCCCTGATAGAAGTGCTGCATACGTAAAGACCCAAAACTACACCAACAGAAGCTTATAAGATTTGTTTCCGAAGTTTCTTATAGATATAAACATGTATTAAATATCTGTGACCCACTATCTTCTGTTCCGCGATAAAAATATAATTTTTGACCCATTCATTGAGAAAGGTTCGCCATCCCTGTTCTCTTTAATTCAATACAAAGGAAAGTACCGGTATACGCATATTTATTACTATGAAGTATCTGTGAATAAAAGTTGTCTATCACGAACCTCTATTGAGAATGGCCTCCACCTTACATTCCAAGATCGATAAATATTTTGTTAGACCCAGGTCAGACAGATGGACATCGTCATTAGCCCAATTGTCCCAATTGGCGTCTAATATATCAAAGCAGACGGTGTCCAGCTTGTTGGATTTTGCAATTTGACCTATTGCTTGGTTGGCACGTGCCACGCAGCCAGAATGTGTTCCTGTTTGCGGCAGAATCATGGATAAAACAACCTGTAAAGAATTTTCTTTTAAATTGGCATCGTAAAATCACAACTCAGGCTGGCTAGGGTGATCTCTGTCACAAGCGACATTCGACTTTAGGCGACATTCGATAGGATTTATTGGACGCGAAATGGACCTATGGATTGTTTTGTAATTATGTTGCTGTTGGTATTCTTCTTGTTGTTGTTATTCTTGTCGTGAAAAAACTGCCGAACCATTGTGCATTTTTGTGTAAATAAGTCATCGAAATAAAAAATTCCGCACTTTGTTTGGTTTTGTGCTCTGGTGGCCAGTCGAAGCCTGGAAGACTACAGTACCGGTACTGTAATATATTGCATACTCGTACTACTTTGTTTTGGCCTTGGTGTCCAATAATTTGAGAATTTCTCCCTTGTTTTTCGTAATGTAATATTCAGAATGCAAGTTACTCTTAAACAGAATATCGAATTGCTTCGCACAGGCCACTATTTATATATGCACTGTGCATTGAACTAAAGTACCTTGGTTCATTCACAGTTTTGGTCAGGTTCCTCGTTAACTTTTAATATTTTTCACCAATAGTCAACATGTCTAGCAGTTGGATTCAGACGTAAGACCCGTTGACATCAAAGAGTCGGGACTTGAGTTAGAATTCACAATAGCAAATAAAAGGAGCTTGCAACTATTACATATTTGGAAGTTCGTTGACATTGACACCGCAAATTTTGCTACAAATGTTAATAACAAACAAATCATCACCTTTGCTTTTGTATATTCTTGGCCCACGACATTTATAAGTGAAAGAAGGTCATCTTCTATAATTCTTGCATGTGAACCGCACGATCCCCTCAGATCGTTGGTGCCAAGGGCCAAAATAATTAGACATTTTTAAACTTTGTGCCACTTGAAATTTCAGATATTCCGTGAGAAATTCTCCCCCCGGGGATCGTGCATGCAGAAAAATTGAATTCAGACTTATTTGAAATACTAACTTTCTGAAGAAAAAAAAACAATAATCAAGGATAATAATGTTGAACAGCAATATTACTGAGATGCAAATAAATATTCACCTTCAATGGTAATATCAACTATGACATTTTACCCAATGTTTGTATTTGTTACTTATCGATCTTAAGAACGGTAAGTATGTTGATAGGTATTTGTCTGTTTGTGTGTTTGTCTGTTAGATGGACGCGATATCTCACGAAGGCGAGGTTGAATCTGCTCCAAATTTTGCATGTGCATTCATCATATCTCGGACCATTTGGGTTAATTATGTTGTATAATTAGCGAGTTATTAATTAATTAGCGATCTTCAATCGATAAGTCTTCGGTCTCCGAGCGATATTCTCGTTTTAGTATTTGGTAAATACAGTGTGATCAGACCACGCGTAAAAAAAATTAAACTTGAAAAAAAAACAAAAAAAACAGGACAGTTCCTACTATGTGCATGTATTTAGTTCATTGTGGCATCTCTAGCGCAGCGATTCAGAAACTGTTTGAATCGTAAAATACCCCAAATCAAATTTGCAAGCTTTGAAGTGTGGAGCAAGCAGATTTGGTGTATAAAAAAACAGTTTTCATTCTGGAGTATTCTGGAGAGTAAAGCCTGCTCTTTCAACCACATAAGTGTCAACTGTCAAGGCTTGTTTGAGGTAGAATTAAAGAAAAACACACATGCGTCGTGCAGTCAAGTTTCAAACAGACGTGTTGTGAAGGGAAAGGGAGGATATAACGAAAAATAGAAACGATTTCTATTTTTTACCTTTATAATGTTATATACTACAAAATATATTTTTTTTTCATTTTAGTTTTTATTTTGGATATTTCAATAAACGTTCGTCCACACTTGGGTCTGATTACCCTGTAACGTTATATTAAAAAAAAATTAAAAGTGATCCATTGCTTTTTGTGACTGACAATGTGACTAATAGATTACAATGCCAGTGCTATTTTATATTTATATGCCTGCCGGAGACAACGTTTCACCATCAACGATCACATCCGGCTAATAATATATATATTGAATAAGACTAAATAATATAATTGCATTGATAATTGAGTATTCACATCTTCCAAGCTAATATAATACCAACGAATCTGAGTTTCCGAATGAAATCCGAAAATAGATTTCTCAGGACAAGTCAGAAATCCTCCACTAATTGGTTAAATTTTGCGAAATCCTAGTTTCATGCCAAAAATATGTTTCAGGGAGGGGGTAATTCTGTCGTGTTATGATATTCACAAACCCGTTATATTTTAATATGGTATTGCTAAAAACTCTTCTTTCCAGCCAGTGGTCGGTAGTGGAAATTTCAAAATCATGAAATATATAACATTATAAACTGAAGTGCCTACTATTATTGAAATAAACAACTAATGATTTCTTACCTTGGGTTTCACCAAATTACGGCCATTGCTATCGGTTAGAAGTAAGACGTGCGGAAGATCGTTTGAACATGAAGCATGAAGATATGATGTAGGCTTCCCACTGATGCCATTGGGATAGAATACAGGCCTGGTTCGAAACCCGGGTCGCATATTCTGTAATATGTTTTGTAATGCGTAATGGGAAATTCTAAATAAAACTCCAAACGCATAAATTGCTTACCCTCAAACTCGTTTTTCCACCAGCCGATAACAATTCCTCAACTTTGTAAATACTCGCAAAATCCGACAATGATTGAGCAAAGAGCTTTAATTATTAGATATTCGAGCAGGGTTTTGAATGAATTCAAGTCGCACAAACGGATAAGTACGCAATCTCTAGCAGATTCTAAACTTAAATGATCACGTCGTTAATATTTCTTCTCGCCGTGTCAATTTTAAATTTGAAATTGCTTTTTCGATTCTTACATCAGACGCCAACGTTACTTATTGGCCATGAGTCATACGCGTGATTCAAAATTCTTCCAACGACTGCATGTCATCTGGCAATAAATATGCAGATGACATCAAATTAAATATAAGTTATTGCAGATCAATGACTACTTTAGCCAATAAACCAGTCTGAACTTCATATTAAAGACGTAATTCCAGTATTCTCAAAACATTTATGAACTACTTACGCGACGACAGACAACTTCAATCAACGTCTTCATACATATCTTTTGGGTTTCGAAATAAACCGCAAACGATGGATCTTACGCCATCGAAAGGGTAATTCTCGCTTACTCCCATACGTGAAAACGGGAATGAATTATCCGAAACAAGCCGCCGCACCGGCATGGTTTGCTTAACTCTCACTGGTAGAACGCACTTTCTCCAGAATCCCAGTCCCTATAAGATTGGATAACCTGGTCAGCTTTTATAATATATGACCAGTGGTAGGATTCAAATTTTTGTCAGCCGGTTCCATCACAAAAGTCATATTTTTTTTAGCCAGTTCTGTTACAAAAAGTCATGGACAATAACCAGTAATGCTAACCAGTTCGCTGATATCGAAAAATTCCGTGAGACGGTTTTATAGAACCGGTGCGAATCGGCGGAATGCCATCACTGTATATGACCTATATTGGAAATCGGATATGAGCCGATGTACATTTAGCCGATTTTGATACGAATACCGCCGATATTGACGGTACCGACATATAGATACATCCAAATATAGTTCAAAATTACTTTTCTTTCCTATACGTAATTTCCTGATAAATGGCCTTTTTGGTTTGGTTTCGAGAATATCTTAGATTCTAAAATAAAAAAAGCCTCGGGTTCGAGTTGTATGAAAAACTTCAGGTAAACCTCTTTAATAATAAATAATCAAATCGGATGCCTCTTGGGCAGAAGGATGTGCTGCTAGGCTTTAAAATTTGGCTAAATCAGCTCTTTTTGCTATAAGTAATTTTTTTTAAATAGACCTTTTTCACTTCGAGAATACCCTAGATTCTAATAAAAACAAGGATTAGGTTCGAGTTGTGTGAAAAACTTTAGATAAACTTTTACAATAATAAATAGTCAAATCGGATGCCTCTTGGGCGGAAGGGTGTGCTGCTAGGCTTTGAAATTTGGCTAAATCAGCATTTTTCGCTATGAGTAATTTTTCTAAATAAGGCCATTTTCGCTATGAGAATACCCTAGATTCTAATAAAAACAAGGCTTAGGTTCGAGTTGTGTGAAAAATTTTAGATAAACTTTTATAATAATAAATAATCAAATCGGATGCCTCTTGGGCGGGAGTATGTGCTGCTAGGCTTTGAAATTTGGCTGAATCAGCTTTTTTCGTTATACGTAATTTTTCTAAATAAGGCCATTTTCGCTTCGAGAATACCCTAGATTCTAATAAAAACAAGGCTTAGGTTCGAGTTGTGTGAAAAACTTTAGATAAACTTTTATAATAATAAATAGTCAAATCGGATGCGTCTTGGGCGGAAGAGTGTGCTGCTAGGCTTTAAAATTTGGCTAAATCAGGTTTTTTCGCTATAAGTAATTTTTTAAAAATAGACCTTTTTCACTTCGAGAATACCCTAAATTCTAATAAAAATAAGGCTTAGGTTCGAGTTGTGTGAAAAACTTTAGATAAACTTTCACAATAATAAATGATAAAATCGGATGCCTCTTGGGCGGAAGGATGTGTTGATAGGCTTTAAAATTTGGCTAAATCAGCTTTTTTCGCTATACGTAATTTTTCTAAATAAGGCCATTTTCGCTTCGAGAATACCCTAGATCAGTGGTTCTTAAACTTTTTCGAGCGCGACCCAAATCTGAGTTTTATGAATACTCGCGACCCAATCCTAAATAACGCAAAATGTGTTAGTGCAGTTTGACTCAAATACAGACAACTATTTATTAGAAACAGTCCATTGACTCAGTGAGATTGATGAAACTGAAATTTCCTTTTCATTATATCTTCAATACACAGCTCTATTTTACTTAACGCAATACGCAAGTTGTCACGGGTATCGAGGCGATTGCGAGCTTAGTTTTGTTAACCGTCAGTGCCAAATATCCTCGCTCGCACAAGTGCCTTGTCGCGAATTGTAGCAGAAAAGGCGCCCGCTGTCCGTCGCAAACACGACATCCTAGCTGGCCTTCGGTATCTCTCGCAATATACAACTTTTTACTCATCAAATGTGCACGCACTGCTTCGTTCGCGGTAAATGGTGCCTCGAGATGAAGTCACATTTTCTCTAGATATTGAATAATCTAATGTCGAGAAGCGAGCTTTTTTTCATTGCGTCGTCTATTACAATTTACATTACCAAAAAGACACCCATTTTTGGTTATTTTAATCCACTAAGACGACATTCCACGCGGTCAACACAACGACAAGCGACGTGCATGGTTATTGGTTACCGATACCATAAAAATAATACACGTGACTGGCATATCAGAATTGTGATGTAACAATGAGCTCAAGACAGTTCTTTCCGTGAATGAAATTTTATATTTCATTATTTTTTAATACCAGAGTTTAGAAGCTGAATTGAAACATTGGGAAAGCTGAAAATTCGTCCTTCTCCTCTTAGATTGCCCTTGCATTGACGACCATGTCGCGACCCATTTTTAAACCTTCCGCGACCCATGTTTGGGTCGCGACCCATACTTTAAGAACCACTGCCCTAGATTCTAATAAAAACAAGGCTTAGGTTCAAATTATGTGAAAAACTTCGGATGAACATCTTTAATAATAAATAATCAAATCGGATGCGTCTTGGGCGGAAGGGTGTGCTGCTAAGCTTTGAAATTTGACTAAATTAGCTTTTTTTCGCCAAACGTAATATTTACGAATAAGGCTATTATCACTTCGAGAATACCCTAGATTCTGATAAAAACAAGGCTTAGGTTCGAATTATGTGAAAAACTTCGGATAAACATCTTTAATAATAAATATTCAAATCGATGCTTCTTGGGCGGAAGGATGTGTTGCTAGGCTTTGAAATTTGGCTGAATCAGCTTTTCTCGCTATGAGTCATTTTTTCAAATAAGGCCATTTTCGCTTCGAGAATACCCTAGATTCTAATAAAAACGAGGCTTAGGTTCGAGTTGTGTGAAAAACTTTAGATAAACTTTTATAATAATAAATAGTCAAATCGGATGCGTCTTGGGCGGAAGAGTGTGCTGCTAGGCTTTAAAATTTGGCTAAATCAGGTTTTTTCGCTATAAGTAATTTTTTTAAAATAGACCTTTTTCACTTCGAGAATACCCTAAATTCTAATAAAAACAAGGCTTAGGTTCGAGTTGTGTGAAAAACTTTAGATAAACTTTTACAATAATAAATAATAAAATCGGATGCCTCTTGGGCGGAAGGATGTGTTGCTAGGCTTTAAAATTTGGCTAAATCAGCTTTTTTCGCTATACGTAATTTTTCTAAATAAGGCCATTTTCGCTTCGAGAATACCCTAGATTCTAATAAAAACAAGGCTTAGGTTCAAATTATGTGAAAAACTTCGGATGAACATCTTTAATAATAAATAATCAAATCGGATGCGTCTTGGGCGGAAGGGTGTGCTGCTAAACTTTGAAATTTGACTAAATTAGCTTTTTTTCGCCAAACGTAATATTTACGAATAAGGCTATTATCACTTCGAGAATACCCTAGATTCTAATTAAAACAAGGCTTAGGTTCGAATTATGTGAAAAACTTCGGATAAACATCTTTAATAATAAATATTCAAATCGGATGCTTCTTGGGCGGAAGGGTGTGCTGCTAGGCTTTGAAATTTGGCTGAATCAGCTTTTTTCGCTATGAGTAATTTTTTCAAATAAGGCCATTTTCGCTTCGAGAATACCCTAGATTCTAATAAAAACAAGGCTTAGGTTCAAGTTGTGTGAAAAACTTCAGATAAACTTTTATAATAATAAATAATCAAATCGGATGCCTCTTGGGCGTGAGGATGTGCTGCTAGGCTTTCTCTTATGTACCAAACAAAAAGCACTCAATTAAATTTGATTCGACTAAAATACACAAAGTCTCAAATACACCTGGCAATAAACTGCATCATCCACTTCAATCTTCTGCCATCCAAACTTGTTATTTGATTGCCATGCTATTATAAAACAGCACTAATAAGTTTCCGAGCAGGCTGTGAAGTCCAGTAAATATAGACCATAATTCAAATTTGACGAAGATTGCTATTACATCTGGGCAGACTGCCATTGGGGCTATAAGAGCTTCAAGTTTGGAAAAGTTCCTTGGGTAGGCCAATGAACGCATATTGATACACATTGTAACAAGTGGGTTCAGGCTATCCTTGCATAGTATATCTGTATTAGCGACAGAAAGATATTGACAATCAGACATACAAATTTTTTTGGAATCGCTTATTTCATCATTATCAATATTCAGTGATGAAGCCTCAGTAAAAAATTCATTAAGGATTTCTGGGGTCAGAGTCGAGGAAGGGTCAGCATTTAGGCATAGGCCATTTATTTCTGTTTTATATAACGAGCTGAATGGCAAGATATTTTGTAGGCAAAGTCTACAGTACCAAGGTATATCATTTGGTTTACAGCTTTTTGGCATCCATGACATGATAAATTTATCCTATTTACATTCATATGGGCAAAAAAAAAAAAAGCAATAAACAAAAGGTACTCTTGTGTTTAGTGCTGCCGTACAATCAGAATTTGGGCAGTTCTAGCATATCTATAAATTATATTCTGTAATCCTACGGTATCTTACTTATATCATAATATCGGATGTGGTTCTAATAATTATTTTCTTATCGTTATGAAATCCATATATGTCTCCATTCATAGTCCAAACATTTTTAAGTCCGAGAACTCTTGTAGCTTCGGTGAGAAGTTCGACTCGACGTTTTGTCAGCGATTCGGTAATTGATAGTCCAGTCTTTTTGAGTCTTCTTTTCATGGAGTAAATCATATTTTTGGTGCTGCGACGTACAAATTTAAATATTATCGGAACGTTTCCTTTAGTATCAGCTGGGAGAATATGTGTAACGTCTATATCCCCATATTATATAGGCGAGGGATGGCGAACCTTTTTCAATAAATGGGTCACAAATGATATTTTTATCGCGGAACAGAAGAGAGGGGGTCACAGATATTTAATCAATGTTTGTAACTATAAGAAACTTCTGAAACCTTATAAGCCTAGTTGGTGTATCAGGGATTTTTATGGCACTCGATTTTATGAAATTAGAGTACGAAAACACGCATACAGGTTACTAAATACGTTTAGGCTGATGCGGCAAATTATCTTACGGTTCCAAAGAGTTCGATCAGCTTTAAACCCCGTTGAGGCACTTTTACACTGCTCCATTGTTATTTCAGTTTGCTAGGTTTTTATTTCAAGTCTGAAAGCTTTTGTTTTTTCAATGGCATTGCAGCCGGGAAACTAAATGAAAAACTAAAATGCAAAGTAGCATCTAGTTCTCGTATAACCCCTAAAACAGTCTGCAGATGCACTTCCGGAAGAGAAAAGACGTTAGGAGAAATGAACAGATCAATTGTTATGTCATAAACGATGTCAGAGCCAATAGCTGAATAACGGTACACAGCGGTGCAGACATACGTCCAACATTGAGGGATTTAAATTTTTTTATACCGGTTTAGAAATTAGCAGTTTGAATATGAGCGATCGCGGCCCCGACTGCCCAAGCTTAGTTATTGTTAGATTAAATTAAGGCCAGTTTTATTATTTTTCATAATCGATATGTTAGCATTTTCATTTTGTTCGTGCCTTGGCGGGTCACGAATAAAACGCGGTGGGTCACTTTGTGACCCGCGGGTCAGTGGTTCGCCATCCCTGGTATAGGCCATTCTAATTTCAAGGCGGAGTTCAGAGTATTATCCACATATGTTTCAAATTGTCCATAATGACCTGCTTTCGGTATACGTTTACACCCATGCAGTATAATACAGTTCCTCCTCCCATATTGTTCTAAATTGTCGATTGCAATTTCACTTTTTTGTGGCGCTTACTTATTCGATTCAGTGCTGTTATAAATATTTCATGCCGGTAGTTATGATTTCATTTTTGATTGTCATCAACGACGTCGGGAAAACGATAAAATTCGCAATAGATACTGAATAATATTTAAGAGCTATTCCACACGCTCTAAATTGCAGGGAATGAAAATTTTCCCGTAATGGACGGTCACTATCGCAATTGAGGATGAAAACGATAAATTGCGACACAATTTCCGTTTAGAATTATTGTCGAGGCCGCACAAACTATCTCGACTAAATTTTAAATGTACGATAATAATTTCTTATATTATCCGTAAATCTCCGACGTGTTATAACCAATTCAAGTCAGCGCTAATTGAAATCTTTCCATGTGGCTGTAATTTATTGCCTTGCGTACACGGCTGCTTTCGATTACGATAAAAATGTAGTATTCGAAAAAATACATATACAAAATACGCCCCATACATCAAATCAGATGCTTGCCTGCCTGAGAGAGGAGTCAGCAATGACATCCAGTGGGCACCTTAATTATCGGACTGAAACCTCTCAGATTTTGATATGTAGGGTGTTCGAGAGACAATTTGTATCAGGACGCTTTGGGCTGCATTCCCAAACAACCCGACTCCGTGAAGACCCGAAGCGGCCAAGGCAAGCGCCCCTATGGGCCTAACACCCGCCGTGGGACGAGGCCTCAATCAGAAGGACACCGGCGCTCGCCGTCAGCCGTACTGGGACTTCTGTACGTCACAACTCGGCGCGCTCGAGAAGCGCGCAGATTCGACGCTGGACTCTTCCCAGTTCACTCGCCGTTACTCATGGAATCCCTGTTGGTTTCTTTTCCTCCGCTTAATAATATGCTTAAATTCAGCGGGTGCTCTCGCCTGAACTCAGGTCGTATGTGTCAGGCGGGCCGCTTCTTCCACGGCCCGCTGGCATCGCAAGTCGTCGCCGCCGGCGCCGACCGAGCGCGTACCGTCGCCGCCTTGGCCCACGGTCGGTCTTGATCTCGTGACCAGACCGACCGACCTGGACCCGCCCCTCGAACGTCGTTGAACGTCGAGAGGCCGGCGGTGTACGGGACACGCGGTCGCACCGAGAAAGCTCGGCGACCGCTTCAACTTGGGGCGACGCCCGGCCGTCTTTGCAGAGGCCTGACTTCGGGTGAGGACGAACGCGACCCTGAGGCAGACGCGGTCCCGGGATTGACCCGAGACCGCAATTCGCGTTCAGAAGGTCGACGTTCAATGTGTTCTGCAATTCACATTACTTCTCGCACTTGGCTGCGTCCTTCATCGACTCGCGAGCCGAGTGATCCACCGTTAAGAGTCGTCCTCGACGTTTCGCCCGGCGCCGAAGCGCGCGAACGTCACACTGTGGGATCGACCACAAAACCACCACCGACAACAACTGCACAATAACACCAACAAACGGCGCCGAGCGACCGCCGGGCTGGGCCGGCGGCACATCGAGCGCGGTGCCCAGAAGCCACCATCGCACTCGGCTGCCTTTCTATGCCAACGTGTTACGCGTGTCGCACGGGGCGGAACCCCGATTGACGGCCGCCCTCGCGGCGGCACCCAAAGACAATTGAGTGCGCGGTCGGTCGGGGCCTACCACCACCTTCGGTAATGATCCTTCCGCAGGTTCACCTACGGAAACCTTGTTACGACTTTTACTTCCTCTAAATGATCAAGTTTGATCGTCTTCTCGACACGCCGACGCGGCCGTTGCCAGCCGCGACGGGGCCGATCCAAGGATCTCACTAAACCATTCAATCGGTAGTAGCGACGGGCGGTGTGTACAAAGGGCAGGGACGTAATCAATGCAAGTTGATGACTTGCGCTTACTGGGAATTCCTCGTTTAAGGGAAACAATTGCAAGTCCCTATCCCAATCACGAATGAGGTTCAACGGGTTACCCGGACCTTTCGGCCTAGGTTAGACACTCGCTGCTTCACTCAGTGTAGCGCGCGTGCGTCCCCGGACATCTAAGGGCATCACAGACCTGTTATTGCTCAATCTCGTGTGGCTAAACGCTACTAGTCTCTCTAAGAAGTTAGACGCAGACCGAGAAGGTCGCGTAACTATTTGCATTGCCAGAGTCTCGTTCGTTATCGCAGTTAACCAGACAAATCGCTCCACCAACTAAGAACGGCCATGCACCACCACCCACAGAATCAAGAAAGAGCTCTCAATCTGTCAATCCTACCTGTGTCCGGGCCGGGTGAGTTTCCCCGTGTTGAGTCAAATTAAGCCGCAGACTACACTCCTGGTGGTGCCCTTCCGTCAATTCCTTTAAGTTTCAGCTTTGCAATCATACTTCCCCCGGAACCCAAAGACTTTGGTTTCCCGGAAGCTGCCGGAAAGGTCGTCATGGTAACGCCTCCCGATCGCTAGTTGGCATCGTTTATAGTCAGAACTAGGACGGTATCTGATCGTCTTCGAACCTCTGACTTTCGCTCTTGATTAAAGAAAACATTCTTGGCGAATGCTTTCGCAGTAGTTCGTCTTCCGCCGATCCAAGAATTTCACCTCTAACGGCAGAGTACGGACGCCCCCGTCTGTCCCTCTTAATCATTACCTCGTGCTCCGAAAACCAACAAAATAGAACCGAGGTCCTATTCCATTATTCCATGCAACACTATGCAGGCGAACAGCCTGCTTTGAACACTCTAATTTTTTCAAAGTAAACTTATCGTCCACCGCCGACACTCAGTCAAGAGCACCGACGGAGAACCGAAGGTGAGGCAAACGCAACCAGTGACACGCCTTGTGACGGACCGGCGGCGCTCGCCCAAAATCCAACTACGAGCTTTTCAACCGCAACAACTTTAGCATACACTGTTGGAGCTGGAATTACCGCGGCTGCTGGTACCAGACTTGTCCTCCAATGGATACTCGTTAAGAGTTTTAGGATGTACTCATTCCAATTACAGGGCCTCGTTAGAGTCCTGTATTGTTATTTTTCGTCACTACCTCCCCGTGTCGGGAATGGGTAATTTGCGCGCCTGCTGCCTTCCTTGGATGTGGTAGCCGTTTCTCAGGCTCCCTCTCCGGAATCGAACCCTGATTCCCCGTTACCCGTTATCACAAAGGTAGGCACGTAGCGTACCTTCGACAGTTGATAGGACAGACACTTGAATGATACGTCGTCGGTGCAGAGACCGTACGATCCGCGTGGTTATCCAGAGACATCAAACGTCACAGGACGAACCCGGTCGGTTTTGATCTGATAAAAGCGCGCCTCCCAAAGTCGGCGCTTAATGCATATTAGCTCTAGAATTACCACAGTTATCCACTTCGCTTACGAGACCAAATAAACCAAGACTGATTAAATGAGCCATTCGCAGTTTCGCTTTACGAGAACTCGTACTTGCACCTGCATGGCTTAATTTTTGAGACAAGCATATCACTACTGGCAGGATCAACCAGATAGCTGCGACAGCTGCGCTCGGAACCTTGCTGGGCCGCCCGGCGCGTGCTCGTCGCATTCGTTTAAGATCGAGGCAATCGCCTGCGGCCGTACTCGGCTTCGACAGTCGCTGGCCGCGACGTCCACGCCCTCGCTAGGCAGTGCCAGGCGGAGCGCTTTGCGTTTCGTCTTTGCTCGCCCTCTCTCGGGTTCGATCCATTCAGTTCCGCACAAACAAGAGCTCTGCCGGCCGCCTGCAGCGGTGCCTAAAACCCGGGCATAACAATGCGACCGTTCTGCTAGGCCGACAAGCGCTCAAGCCAGACGGTCGATCGAGCGCCTCCTACATATTAGTCGAGACAACGGCTCGCTCATCAGCATCGCGTTTGTACTTTGACTTTTTTCGGCTCGGCTTTTCTCGACGCCGATGCCGGCGACGCAGCACTCTCTCGCCCGCCCGCCACCGAGGGATTGGGCGCTCCATCCCATCCCATCCCCCACGCCGCTCTTTCTTGGCTCATTCGAGTTTACTGTCTTTCGCTCTTACAAGCCTTACCTAGGGTTAGGTTAGTATGCTTTCACGTGCAGTCACTCGACTCTTTTCGGCTCGGCTATTCTCGACGCCGATACCGGCGACGCAGCACTCTCTCGCCAGCCCTCCACCGAGGGATTGAGCGCTCAATCCCATCCCATCCCGCACGCCGCTCTTTCTTGGCTCATTCGAGTTTACTGTCTTTCGCTCTTACAGGCCTTACCTAGGGTTAGGTTAGTTGCTTTCACGTGCAGTCACTCGACTCTTTTCGGCTCGACTATTCTCGACGCCGATGCCGGCGACGCAGCACTCTCTCGCCCGCCCGTCACCGAGGGATTGAGCGCTCCATCCCATCCCATCCCGCACGCCGCTCTTTCTTGGCTCATTCGAGTTTACTGTTTTTCGCTCTTACAGGCCTTACCTAGGGTTAGGTTAGTTGCTTTCACTTGCAGTCACTCGACTCTTTTCGGCTCGACTATTCTCGACGCCGATGCCGGCGACGCAGCACTCTCTCGCCCGCCCGTCACCGAGGGATTGAGCGCTCCATCCCATCTCATCCCGCACGCCGCTCTTTCTTGGCTCATTCGAGTTTACTGTCTTTTGCTCTTACAGGCCTTACCTAGGGTTAGGTTAGTTGCTTTCACGTGCAGTCACTCGACTCTTTTCGGCTCGACTATTCTCGACGCCGATGCCGGCGACGCAGCACTCTCTCGCCCGCCCGTCACCGAGGGATTGAGCGCTCCATCCCATCCCATCCCGCACGCCGCTCTTTCTTGGCTCATTCGAGTTTACTGTTTTTCGCTCTTACAGGCCTTACCTAGGGTTAGGTTAGTTGCTTTCACTTGCAGTCACTCGACTCTTTTCGGCTCGACTATTCTCGACGCCGATGCCGGCGACGCAGCACTCTCTCGCCCGCCCGTCACCGAGGGATTGAGCGCTCCATCCCATCTCATCCCGCACGCCGCTCTTTCTTGGCTCATTCGAGTTTACTGTCTTTTGCTCTTACAGGCCTTACCTAGGGTTAGGTTAGTTGCTTTCACGTGCAGTCACTCGACTCTTTTCGGCTCGACTATTCTCGACGCCGATGCCGGCGACGCAGCACTCTCTCGCCAGCCCTCCACCGAGGGATTGAGCGCTCAATCCCATCCCATCCCGCACGCCGCACTTTCTTGGCTCATTCGAGTTTACTGTCTTTCGCTCTTACAGGCCTTACCTAGGGTTAGGTTAGTTGCTTTCACGTGCAGTCACTCGACTATTGTCGACGTCGATGCCGGCGACGCAGCAATCTCTCGCCCGCCAGCTACCGAGAGAAGTGTGCGCTCCATCCCGCCCCGCACCGCACGCCGCTCTTTCTTGGCTCATTCGAGTATACTGTCTTTCGCTCTTACAATCCTTACCTAGGGTTAGGTTAGTATGCTTGCAAGTGCAGTCCCTCAACTTTTTTCGGCTCGGCTTCTTTCGACGCCGATGCCGGCGACGCAGCACTCACTCGCCCGCCAGTCACCGAGAGAAGTGTGCGCTCCATCCCGCCCCGCACCGCACGCCGCTCTTTTTTGGATTATTCGAGTTACTGTCTTTCGCTCTTACAATCCTTACCTAGGGTTAGGTTAGTATGCTTGCAAGTGCAGTCCCTCACTTTTTTCGGCTCGGCTTTTTTCGAAGCCGATGCCGGCGACGCAGCACTCTCTCGCCCGCCAGCCACCGAGAGAAGTGTGCGCTCCATCCCGCCCCGCACCGCACGCCGCTCATTCGAGTATACTGTCTTTCGCTCTTACAATCCTTACCTAGGGTTAGGTTAGTATGCTTGCAAGTGCAGTCCCTCAACTTTTTTCGGCTCGGCTTCTTTCGACGCCGATGTCGGCGACGCAGCACTCTCTCGCCCGCCAGCCACCGAGAGAAGTGTGCGCTCCATCCCGCCCCGCACCGCACGCCGCTCTTTCTTGGCTCATTCGAGTATACTGTCTTTCGCTCTTACAATCCTTACCTAGGGTTAGGTTAGTATGCTTGCAAGTGCAGTCCCTCAACTTTTTTCGGCTCGGCTTCTCTCGACGCCGATGCCGGCGACGCAGCCCTCTCTCGCCCGCCAGCCACCGAGAGAAGTGTGCGCTCCATCCCGCCCCGCACCGCACGCCGCTCTTTCTTGGCTCATTCGAGTATACTGTCTTTTGCTCTTACAATCCTTACCTAGGGTTAGGTTAGTACGCTTGCAAGTGCAGTCCTTCAACTTTTTTCGGCTCGGCTTCTTTTGACGCCGATGCCGGCGACGCAGCAATCTCTCGCCCGCCAGCCACCGAGAGAAGTGTGCGCTCCGTCCCGCCCCGCACCGCACGCCGCCCTTTCTTGGCTCATTCGAGTTTACTGTCTTTCGCTCTTACAAGCCTTACCTAGGGTTAGGTTAGTATGCTTGCACATGCAGTCCCTCAACTTTTTTCGGCTCGGCTTCTTTCGACGCCGATGCCGGCGACGCAGCAATCTCTCGCCCGCCAGCCACCGAGAGAAGTGTGCGCTCCGTCCCGCCCCTCACCGCACGCCGCTCTTTCTTGGCTCATTCGAGTTTACTGTCTTTCGCTCTAACATGCCTTACCTAGGGTTAGGTTAGTATGCTTGCACATGCAGTCCTTCAACTTTTTTCGGCTCGGCTTCTTTCGACGCCGATGCCGGCGACGCAGCAATCTCTCGCCCGCCAGCCACCGAGAGAAGTGTGCGCTCCGTCCCGCCCCGCACCGCACGCCGCTCTTTCTTGGCTCATTCGAGTTTACTGTCTTTTGCTCTAACATGCCTTACCTAGGGTTAGGTTAGTATGCTTGCACGTGCAGTCCTTCAACTTTTTTCGGCTCGGCTTCTTTCGACGCCGATGCCGGCGACGCAGCACTCTCTCGCCCGCCAGCCACCGAGAGAAGTGTGCGCTCCGTCCCGCCCCGCACCGCACGCCGCTCTTTCTTGGCTCATTCGAGTTTACTGTCTTTCGCTCTAACATGCCTTACCTAGGGTTAGGTTAGTATGCTTGCACATGCAGTTCTTCAACTTTTTTCGGCTCGGCTTCTTTTGACGCCGATGCCGGCGACGCAGCACTCTCTCGCCCGCCAGCCACCAAGAGAAGTGTGCGCTCCGTCCCGCCCCGCACCGCACGCCGCTCTTTCTTGGCTCATTCGAGTTTACTGTCTTTCGCTCTAACATGCCTTACCTAGGGTTAGGTTAGTATGCTTGCACATGCAGTCCTTCAACTTTTTTCGGCTCGGCTTCTTTCGACGCCGATGCCGACGACGCAGCAATCTCTCGCCCGCCAGCCACCGAGAGAAGTGTGCGCTCCGTCCCGCCCCGCACCGCACGCCGCTCTTTCTTGGCTCATTCGAGTTTACTGTCTTTCGCTCTAACATGCCTTACCTAGGGTTAGGTTAGTATGATTGCACGTGCAGTCCTTCAACTTTTTTCGGCTCGGCTTCTTTCGACGCCGATGCCGGCGACGCAGCACTCTCTCGCCCGCCAGCCACCGAGAGAAGTGTGCGCTCCGTCCCGCCCCGCACCGCACGCCGCTCTTTCTTGGCTCATTCGAGTTTACTGTCTTTCGCTCTAACATGCCTTACCTAGGGTTAGGTTAGTATGCTTGCACATGCAGTCCTTCAACTTTTTTCGGCTCGGCTTCTTTTGACGCCGATGCCGGCGACGCAGCACTCTCTCGCCCGCCAGACACCGAGAGAAGTGTGCGCTCCGTCCCGCCCCGCACCGCACGCCGCTCTTTCTTGGCTCATTCGAGTTTACTGTCTTTCGCTCTAACATGCCTTACCTAGGGTTAGGTTAGTATGCTTGCACGTTTGTACTTTAACTTTTTTCGGCTCGGCTTCTTTCGACGCCGATGCCGCCGACGCAGCACTCTCTCGCCCGCCAGCCACCGAGAAAAGGGTGCGCTCCGACCGGCCCCGCACCGCACGCCGCTCTTTCTTGGCTCATTGGAGTTTACTGTCTTTCGCTCTAACATGCCTTACCTAGGGTTAGGTTAGTATGCTTGCACGTTTGTACTTTAACTTTTTTCGGCTCGGCTTCTTTCGACGCCGATGCCGGCGACGCAGCACTCTCTCGCCCGCCAGCCACCGAGAAAAGGGTGCGCTCCGACCGGCCCCGCACCGCACGCCGCTCTTTCTTGGCTCATTCGAGTTTACTGTCTTTCGCTCTAAAATGCCTTACCTAGGGTTAGGTTAGTATGCTTGCACGTTTGTACTTATTTCGGCTCGGCTTCTTTCGACGCCGATGCCGGCGACGCAGCACTCTCTCGCCCGCCAGCCACCGAGAAAAGGGTGCGCTCCGACCGGCCCCGCACCGCACGCCGCTCTTTCTTGGCTCATTCGAGTTTACTGTCTTTCGCTCTAACATGCCTTACCTAGGGTTAGGTTAGTATGCTTGCACGTTTGTACTTTAACTTTTTTCGGCTCGGCTTCTTTCGACGCCGATGCCGGCGACGCAACACTCTCTCGTCTTTCGCTCTAACATGCCTTACCTAGGGTTAGGTTAGTATGCTTGCACGTTTGTACTTTAACTTTTTTCGGCTCGGCTTCTTTCGACGCCGATGCCGGAGACGCAGCACTCTCTCGCCCGCCAGCCACCGAGAAAAGGGTGCGCTCCGACCGGCCCCGCACCGCACGCCGCTCTTTCTTGGCTCATTCGAGTTTACTGTCTTTCGCTCTAACATGCCTTACCTAGGGTTAGGTTAGTATGCTTGCACGTTTGTACTTTAACTTTTTTCGGCTCGGCTTCTTTCGACGCCGATGCCGGCGACGCAGCACTCTCTCGCCCGCCAGCCACATTGAAAAGGGTGCGCTCCGACCGGCCCCGCACCGCACGCCGCTCTTTCTTGGCTCATTCGAGTTTACTGTCTTTCGCTCTAACATGCCTTACCTAGGGTTAGGTTAGTATGCTTGCACGTTTGTACTTTAACTTTTTTCGGCTCGGCTTCTTTCGACGCCGATGCCGGCGACGCAGCACTCTCTCGCCCGCCAGCCACCGAGAAAAGGGTGCGCTCCGACCGGCCCCGCACCGCACGCCGCTCTTTCTTGGCTCATTCGAGTTTACTGTCTTTCGCTCTAACATGCCTTACCTAGGGTTAGGTTAGTATGCTTGCACGTTTGTACTTTAACTTTTTTCGGCTCGGCTTCTTTCGACGCCGATGCCGGCGACGCAGCACTCTCTCGCCCGCCAGCCATCGAGAAAAGGGTGCGCTCCGACCGGCCCCGCACCGCACGCCGCTCTTTCTTGGCTCATTCGAGTTTACTGTCTTTCGCTCTAACATGCCTTACCTAGGGTTAGGTTAGTATGCTTGCACGTTTGTACTTTAACTTTTTTCGGCTCGGCTTCTTTCGACGCCGATGCCGGCGACGCAGCACTCTCTCGCCCGCCAGCCACCGAGAAAAGGGTGCGCTCCGACCGGCCCCGCACCGCACGCCGCTCTTTCTTGGCTCATTCGAGTTTACTGTCTTTCGCTCTAACATGCCTTACCTAGGGTTAGGTTAGTATGCTTGCACGTTTGTACTATAACTTTTTTCGGCTCGGCTTCTTTCGACGCCGATGCCGGCGACGCAGCACTCTCTCGCCCGCCAGCCACCGAGAAAAGGGTGCGCTCCGACCGGCCCCGCACCGCACGCCGCTCTTTCTTGGCTCATTCGAGTTTACTGTCTTTCGCTCTAACATGCCTTACCTAGGGTTAGGTTAGTATGCTTGCACGTTTGTACTTTAACTTTTTTCGGCTCGGCTCCTTTCGACGCCGATGCCGGCGACGCAGCACTCTCTCGCCCGCCAGCCACCGAGAAAAGGGTGCGCTCCGACCGGCCCCGCACCGCACGCCGCTTTTTCTTGGCTCATTCGAGTTTACTGTCTTTCGCTCTAACATGCCTTACCTAGGGTTAGGTTAGTATGCTTGCACGTTTGTACATTAACTTTTTTCGGCTCGGCTTCTTTCGACGCCGATGCCGGCGACGCAGCACTCTCTCGCCCGCCAGCCACCGAGAAAAGGGTGCGCTCCGACCGGCCCCGCACCGCACGCCGCTCTTTCTTGGCTCATTCGAGTTTACTGTCTTTCGCTCTAACATGCCTTACCTAGGGTTAGGTTAGTATGCTTGCACGTTTGTACTTTAACTTTTTTCGGCTCGGCTTCTTTCGACGCCGATGCCGGCGACGCAGCACTCTCTCGCCCGCCAGCCATCGAGAAAAGGGTGCGCTCCGACCGGCCCCTCACCGCACGCCGCTCTTTCTTGGCTCATTCGAGTTTACTGTCTTTCGCTCTAACATGCCTTACCTAGGGTTAGGTTAGTATGCTTGCACGTTTGTACTTTAACTTTTTTCGGCTCGGCTTCTTTCGACGCCGATGCCGGCGACGCAGCACTCTCTCGCCCGCCAGCCACCGAGAAAAGGGTGCGTTCCGACCGGCCCCGCACCGCACGCCGCTCTTTCTTGGCTCATTCGAGTTTACTGTCTTTCGCTCTAACATGCCTTACCTAGGGTTAGGTTAGTATGCTTGCACGTTTGTACTTTAACTTTTTTCGGCTCGGCTTCTTTCGACGCCGATGCCGGCGACGCAGCACTCTCTCGCCCGCCAGCCACCAAGAAAAGTGTGCGCTCCGACCGGCCCCGCACCGCACGCCGCTCTTTCTAGGCTCATTCGAGTTTACTGTCTTTCGCTCTAACATGCTTTACCTAGGGTTAGGTTAGTATGCTTGCACGTTTGTACTTTAACTTTTTTCGGCTCGGCTTCTTTCGACGCCGATGCCGGAGACGCAGCACTCTCTCGCCCGCCAGCCACCGAGAAAAGGGTGCGCTCCGACCGGCCCCGCACCGCACGCCGCTCTTTCTTGGCTCATTCGAGTTTACTGTCTTTCGCTCTAACATGCCTTACCTAGGGTTAGGTTAGTATGCTTGCACGTTTGTACTTTAACTTTTTTCGGCTCGGCTTCTTTCGACGCCGATGCCGGCGACGCAGCACTCTCTCGCCCGCCAGCCACCGAGAAAAGGGTGCGCTCCGACCGGCCCCGCACCGCACGCCGCTCTTTCTTGGCTCATTCGAGTTTACTGTCTTTCGCTCTAACATGCCTTACCTAGGGTTAGGTTAGTATGCTTGCACGTTTGTACTTTAACTTTTTTCGGCTCGGCTTCTTTCGACGCCGATGCCGGCGACGCAGAACTCTCTCGCCCGCCAGCCACCGAGAAAAGGGTGCGCTCCGACCGGCCCCGCACCGCACGCCGCTCTTTCTTGGCTCATTCGAGTTTACTGTCTTTCGCTCTAACATGCCTTACCTAGGGTTAGGTTAGTATGCTTGCACGTTTGTACTTTAACTTTTTTCGGCTCGGCTTCTTTCGACGCCGATGCCGGCGACGCAGCACTCTCTCGCCCGCCAGCCATCGAGAAAAGGGTGCGCTCCGACCGGCCCCTCACCGCACGCCGCTCTTTCTTGGCTCATTCGAGTTTACTGTCTTTCGCACTAACATGCCTTACCTAGGGTTAGGTTAGTATGCTTGCACGTTTGTACTTTAACTTTTTTCGGCTCGGCTTCTTTCGACGCCGATGCCGGCGACGCAGCACTCTCTCGCCCGCCAGCCACCGAGAAAAGGGTGCGTTCCGACCGGCCCCGCACCGCACGCCGCTCTTTCTTGGCTCATTCGAGTTTACTGTCTTTCGCTCTAACATGCCTTACCTAGGGTTAGGTTAGTATGCTTGCACGTTTGTACTTTAACTTTTTTCGGCTCGGCTTCTTTCGACGCCGATGCCGGCGACGCAGCACTCTCTCGCCCGCCAGCCACCGAGAAAAGTGTGCGCTCCGACCGGCCCCGCACCGCACGCCGCTCTTTCTTGGCTCATTCGAGTTTACTGTCTTTCGCTCTAACATGCCTTACCTAGGGTTAGGTTAGTATGCTTGCACGTTTGTACTTTAACTTTTTTTGGCTCGGCTTCTTTCGACGCCGATGCCGGCGACGCAGCACTCTCTCGCCCGCCAGCCACCGAGAAAAGGGTGCGCTCCGACCGGCCCCGCACCGCACGCCGCTCTTTCTTGGCTCATTCGAGTTTACTCTCTTTCGCTCTGACATGCCTTACCTAGGGTTAGGTTAGTATGCTTGCACGTTTGTACTTTAACTTTTTTCGGCTCGGCTTCTTTCGACGCCGATGCCGGCGACGCAGCACTCTCTCGCCCGCCAGCCACCGAGAAAAGGGTGCGCTCCGACCGGCCCCGCACCGCACGCCGCTCTTTCTTGGCTCATTCGAGTTTACTGTCTTTCGCTCTAACATGCCTTACCTAGGGTTAGGTTAGTATGCTTGCACGTTTGTACTTTAACTTTTTTCGGCTCGGCTTCTTTCGACGCCGATGCCGGCGACGCAGCACTCTCTCGCCCGCCAGCCACCGAGAAAAGTGTGCGCTCCGACCGGCCCCGCACCGCACGCCGCTCTTTCTTGGCTCATTCGAGTTTACTGTCTTTCGCTCTAACATGCCTTACCTAGGGTTAGGTTAGTATGCTTGCACGTTTGTACTTTAACTTTTTTCGGCTCGGCTTCTTTCGACGCCGATGCCGGCGACGCAGCACTCTCTCGCCCGCCAGCCACCGAGAAAAGGGTGCGCTCCGACCGGCCCCGCACCGCACGCCGCTCTTTCTTGGCTCATTCGAGTTTACTGTCTTTCGCTCTAACATGCCTTACCTAGGGTTGGGTTAGTATGCTTGCACGTTTGTACTTTAACTTTTTTCGGCTCGGCTTCTTTCGACGCCGATGCCGGCGACGCAGCACTCTCTCGCCCGCCAGCCACCGAGAAAAGGGTGCGCTCCGACCGGCCCCGCACCGCACGCCGCTCTTTCTTGGCTCATTCGAGTTTACTGTCTTTCGCTCTAACATGCCTTACCTAGGGTTAGGTTAGTATGCTTGCACGTTTGTACTTTAACTTTTTTCGGCTCGGCTTCTTTCGACGCCGATGCCGGCGACGCAGCACTCTCTCGCCCGCCAGCCATCGAGAAAAGGGTGCGCTCCGACTGGCCCCTCACCGCACGCCGCTCTTTCTTGGCTCATTCGAGTTTACTGTCTTTCGCTCTAACATGCCTTACCTAGGGTTAGGTTAGTATGCTTGCACGTTTGTACTTTAACTTTTTTCGGCTCGGCTTCTTTCGACGCCGATGCCGGCGACGCAGCACTCTCTCGCCCGCCAGCCACCGAGAAAAGGGTGCGTTCCGACCGGCCCCGCACCGCACGCCGCTCTTTCTTGGCTCATTCGAGTTTACTGTCTTTCGCTCTAACATGCCTTACCTAGGGTTAGGTTAGTATGCTTGCACGTTTGTACTTTAACTTTTTTCGGCTCGGCTTCTTTCGACGCCGATGCCGGCGACGCAGCACTCTCTCGCCCGCCAGCCACCGAGAAAAGTGTGCGCTCCGACCGGCCCCGCACCGCACGCCGCTCTTTCTTGGCTCATTCGTGTTTACTGTCTTTCGCTCTAACATGCCTTACCTAGGGTTAGGTTAGTATGCTTGCACGTTTGTACTTTAACTTTTTTTGGCTCGGCTTCTTTCGACGCCGATGCCGGCGACGCAGCACTCTCTCGCCCGCCAGCCACCGAGAAAAGGGTGCGCTCCGACCGGCCCCGCACCGCACGCCGCTCTTTCTTGGCTCATTCGAGTTTACTCTCTTTCGCTCTGACATGCCTTACCTAGGGTTAGGTTAGTATGCTTGCACGTTTGTACTTTAACTTTTTTCGGCTCGGCTTCTTTCGACGCCGATGCCGGCGACGCAGCACTCTCTCGCCCGCCAGCCACCGAGAAAAGGGTGCGCTCCGACCGGCCCCGCACCGCACGCCGCTCTTTCTTGGCTCATTCGAGTTTACTGTCTTTCGCTCTAACATGCCTTACCTAGGGTTAGGTTAGTATGCTTGCACGTTTGTACTTTAACTTTTTTTGGCACGGCTTCTTTCGACGCCGATGCCGGCGACGCAGCACTCTCTCGCCCGCCAGCCACCGAGAAAAGTGTGCGCTCCGACCGGCCCCGCACCGCACGCCGCTTTTTCTTGGCTCATTCGAGTTTACTGTCTTTCGCTCTAACATGCCTTACCTAGGGTTAGGTTAGTATGCTTGCACGTTTGTACTTTAACCTTTTTCGGCTCGGCTTCTTTCGACGCCGATGCCGGCGACGCAGCACTCTCTCGCCCGCCAGCCACCGAGAAAAGGGTGCGCTCCGACCGGCCCCGCACCGCACGCCGCTCTTTCTTGGCTCATTCGAGTTTACTGTCTTTCGCTCTAACATGCCTTACCTAGGGTTGGGTTAGTATGCTTGCACGTTTGTACTTTAACTTTTTTCGGCTCGGCTTCTTTCGACGCCGATGCCGGCGACGCAGCACTCTCTCGCCCGCCAGCCACCGAGAAAAGGGTGCGCTCCGACCGGCCCCGCACCGCACGCCGCTCTTTCTTGGCTCATTCGAGTTTACTGTCTTTCGCTCTAACATGCCTTACCTAGGGTTAGGTTAGTATGCTTGCACGTTTGTACTTTAACTTTTTTCGGCTCGGCTTCTTTCGACGCCGATGCCGGCGACGCAGCACTCTCGCGCCCGCCAGCCACCGAGAAAAGGGTGCTCTCCGACCGGCCCCGCACCGCACCACGCTCTTTCTTAGCTCATTGGAGTTTACTGTCTTTCGCTCTAACATGCCTTACCTAGGGTTAGGTTAGTATGCTTGCACGTTTGTACTTTCACTTTTTTCGGCTCGGCTTCTTTCGACGCCGATGCCGGCGACGCAGCACTCTCTCGCCCGTCAGCCACCGAGAAAAGGGTGCGCTCCGACCGGCCCCGCACCGCACGCCGCCCTTTCTTGGCTCATTGGAGTTTACTGTCTTTCGCTCTAACATGCCTTACCTAGGGTTAGGTTAGTATGCTTGCACGTTTGTACTTTAACTTTTTTCGGCTCGGCTTCTTTCGACGCCGATGCCGGCGACGCAGCACTCTCTCGCCCGCCAGCCACCGAGAAAAGGGTGCGCTCCGACCGGCCCCGCACCGCACGCCGCTCTTTCCTGGCTCATTCGAGTTTACTGTCTTTCGCTCTAACATGCCTTACCTAGGGTTAGGTTAGTATGCTTGCACGTTTGTACTTTAACTTTTTTCGGCTCGGCTTCTTTCGACGCCGATGCCGGCGACGCAGCACTCTCTCGCCCGCCAGCCACCGAGAAAAGGGTGCTCTCCGACCGGCCCCGCACCGCACGCCGCTCTTTCCTGGCTCATTCGAGTTTACTGTCTTTCGCTCTAACATGCCTTACCTAGGGTTAGGTTAGTATGCTTGCACGTTTGTACTTTAACTTTTTTCGGCTCGGCTTCTTTCGACGCCGATGCCGGCGACGCAGCACTCTCGCGCCCGCCAGCCACCGAGAAAAGGGTGCTCTCCGACCGGCCCCGCACCGCACCACGCTCTTTCTTAGCTCATTGGAGTTTACTGTCTTTCGCTCTAACATGCCTTACCTAGGGTTAGGTTAGTATGCTTGCACGTTTGTACTTTCACTTTTTTCGGCTCGGCTTCTTTCGACGCCGATGCCGGCGACGCAGCACTCTCTCGCCCGTCAGCCACCGAGAAAAGGGTGCGCTCCGACCGGCCCCGCACCGCACGCCGCTCTTTCTTGGCTCATTGGAGTTTACTGTCTTTCGCTCTAACATGCCTTACCTAGGGTTAGGTTAGTATGCTTGCACGTTTGTACTTTAACTTTTTTCGGCTCGGCTTCTTTCGACGCCGATGCCGGCGACGCAGCACTCTCTCGCACGCCAGCCACCGAGAAAAGGGTGCGCTCCGACCGGCCCCGCACCGCACGCCGCTCTTTCTTGGCTCATTCGAGTTTACTGTCTTTCACTCTAACATGCCTTACCTAGGGTTAGGTTAGTATGCTTGCACGTTTGTACTTTAACTTTTTTCGGCTCGGCTTCTTTCGACGCCGATGCCGGCGACGCAGCACTCTCTCGCCCGCCAGCCACCGAGAAAAGGGTGCGCTCCGACCGGCCCCGCACCGCACGCCGCTCTTTCTTGGCTCATTGGAGTTTACTGTCTTTCGCTCTAACATGCCTTACCTAGGGTAAGGTTAGTATGCTTGCACGTTTGTACTTTAACTTTTTTCGGCTCGGCTTCTTTCGACGCCGATGCCGGCGACGCAGCACTCTCTCGCCCGCCAGCCACCGAGAAAAGGGTGCGCTCCGACCGGCCCCGCACCGCACGCCGCTCTTTCTTGGCTCATTCGAATTTACTGTCTTTCGCTATAACATGCCTTACCTACGGTTAGGTTAGTATGCTTGCACGTTTGTACTTTAACTTTTTTCGGCTCGGCTTCTTTCGACGCCGATGTCGGCGACGCAGCACTCTCTCGCCCGCCAGCCACCGAGAAAAGGGTGCGCTCCGACCGGCCCCGCACCGCACGCCGCTTTTTGTTGGCTCATTCGAGTTTACTGTCTTTCGCTCTAACATGCCTTACCTAAGGTTAGGTTAGTATGCTTGCACGTTTGTACTTTAACTTTTTTCGGCTCGGCTTCTCTCAACGCTGATAGCGGCGACGAAGCACTCTCTCGCCCGCCAGCCACCGAGAAAAGGGTGCGCTCCGACCGGCCCCGCACCGCACGCCGCTCTTTCTTGGCTCATTCGAGTTTACTGTCTTTCACTCTAACATGCCTTACCTAGGGTTAGGTTAGTATGCTTGCACGTTTGTACTTTAACTTTTTTCGGCTCGGCTTCTTTCGACGCCGATGCCGGCGACGCAGCACTCTCTCGCCCGCCAGCCACCGAGAAAAGGGTGCGCTCCGACCGGCCCCGCACCGCACGCCGCTCTTTCTTGGCTCATTCGAGTTTACTGTCTTTCGCTCTAACATGCCTTACCTAGGGTTAGGTTAGTATGCTTGCACGTTTGTACTTTAACTTTTTTCTGCTCGGCTTCTTTCGACGCCGATGCCGGCGACGCAGCACTCTCTCGCCCGCCAGCCACCGAGAAAAGGGTGCGCTCCGACCGGCCCCGCACCGCACGCCGCTCTTTCTTGGCTCATTGGAGTTTACTGTCTTTCGCTCTAACATGCCTTACCTAGGGTTAGGTTAGTATGCTTGCACGTTTGTACTTTATCTTTTTTCGGCTCGGCTTCTTTCGACGCCGATGTCGGCGACGCAGCACTCTCTCGCCCGCCAGCCACCGAGAAAAGGGTGCGCTCCGACCGGCCCCGCACCGCACGCCGCTCTTTCTTGGCTCATTCGAGTTTACTGTCTTTCGCTCTAACATGCCTTACCTAGGGTTAGGTTAGTATGCTTGCACGTTTGTACTTAAACTTTTTTCGGCTCGGCTTCTTTCGACGCCGATGCCGGCGACGCAGCACTCTCTCGCCCGCCAGCCACCGAGAAAAGGGTGCGCTCCGACCGGCCCCGCACCGCACGCCGCTCTTTCTTGGCTCATTCGAGTTTACTGTCTTTCGCTCTAACATGCCTTACCTAGGGTTAGGTTAGTATGCTTGCACGTTTGTACTTTAACTTTTTTCGGCTCGGCTTCTTTCGACGCCGATGCCGGCGACGCAGCACTCTCTCGCCCGCCAGCCACCGAGAAAAGGGTGCGCTCCGACCGGCCCCGCACCGCACGCCGCTCTTTCTTGGCTAATTCAGTTTACTGTCTTTCGCTCTAACATGCCTTACCTAGGGTTAGGTTAGTATGCTTGCCATTTGTACTTTAACTTTTTTCGGCTCGGCTTCTTTCGACGCCGATGCCGGCGACGCAGCACTCTCTCGCCCGCCAGCCACCGAGAAAAGGGTGCGCTCCGACCGGCCCCGCACCGCACGCCGCTCTTTCCTGGCTCATTCGAGTTTACTGTCTTTCGCTCTAACATGCCTTACCTAGGGTTAGGTTAGTATGCTTGCACGTTTGTACTTTAACTTTTTTCGGCTCGGCTTCTTTCGACGCCGATGCCGGCGACGCAGCACTCTCTCGCCCGCCAGCCACCGAGAAAAGGGTGCGCTCCGACCGGCCCCGCACCGCACGCCGCTCTTTCTTGGCTCATTGGAGTTTACTGTCTTTCGCTCTAACATGCCTTACCTAGGGTTAGGTTAGTATGCTTGCACGTTTGTACTTTAACTTTTTTCGGCTCGGCTTCTTTCGACGCCGATGCCGGCGACGCAGCACTCTCTCGCCCGCCAGCCACCGAGAAAAGGGTGCGCTCCGACCGGCCCCGCACCGCACGCCGCTCTTTCTTGGCTCATTCGAGTTTACTGTCTTTCGCTCTAACATGCCTTACCTAGGGTTAGGTTAGTATGCTTGCACGTTTGTACTTTAACTTTTTTCGGCTCGGCTTCTTTCGACGCCGATGCCGGCGACGCAGCACTCTCTCGCCCGCCAGCCACCGAGAAAAGGGTGCGCTCCGACCGGCCCCGCACCGCACGCCGCTCTTTCCTGGCTCATTCGAGTTTACTGTCTTTCGCTCTAACATGCCTTACCTAGGGTTAGGTTAGTATGCTTGCACGTTTGTACTTTAACTTTTTTCGGCTCGGCTTCTTTCGACGCCGATGCCGGCGACGCAGCACTCTCTCGCCCGCCAGCCACCGAGAAAAGGGTGCGCTCCGACCGGCCCCGCACCGCACGCCGCTCTTTCTTGGCTCATTGGAGTTTACTGTCTTTCGCTCTAACATGCCTTACCTAGGGTTAGGTTAGTATGCTTGCACGTTTGTACTTTAACTTTTTTCGGCTCGGCTTCTTTCGACGCCGATGCCGGCGACGCAGCACTCTCTCGCCCGCCAGCCACCGAGAAAAGGGTGCGCTCCGACCGGCCCCGCACCGCACGCCGCTCTTTCTTGGCTCATTCGAGTTTACTGTCTTTCGCTCTAACATGCCTTACCTAGGGTTAGGTTAGTATGCTTGCACGTTTGTACTTTAACTTTTTTCGGCTCGGCTTCTTTCGACGCCGATGCCGGCGACGCAGCACTCTCTCGCCCGCCAGCCACCGAGAAAAGGGTGCGCTCCGACCGGCCCCGCACCGCACGCCGCTCTTTCTTGGCTCATTCGAGTTTACTGTCTTTCGCTCTAACATGCCTTACCTAGGGTTAGGTTAGTATGCTTGCACGTTTGTACTTTAACTTTTTTCGGCTCGGCTTCTTTCGAAGCCGATGCCGGCGACGCAGCACTCTCTCGCCCGCCAGCCACCGAGAAAAGGGTGCGCTCCGACCGGCACCGCACCGCACGCCGCTCTTTCTTGGCTCATTCGAGTTTACTGTCTTTCGCTCTAACATGCCTTACCTAGGGTTAGGTTAGTATGCTTGCACGTTTGTACTTTAACTTTTTTCGGCTCGGCTTCTTTCGACGCCGATGCCGGCGACGCAGCACTCTCTCGCCCGCCAGCCACCGAGAAAAGGGTGCGCTCCGACCGGCCCCGCACCGCACGCCGCTCTTTCTTGGCTCATTCGAGTTTACTGTCTTTCGCTCTAACATGCCTTACCTAGGGTTAGGTTAGTATGCTTGCACGTTTGTACTTTAACTTTTTTCGGCTCGGCTTCTTTCGACGCCGATGCCGGCGACGCAGCACTCTCTCGCCCGCCAGCCACCGAGAAAAGGGTGCGCTCCGACCGGCCCCGCACCGCACGCCGCTCTTTCTTGGCTCATTGGAGTTTACTGTTTTTCGCTCTAACATGCCTTACCTAGGGTTAGGTTAGTATGCTTGCACGTTTGTACTTTAACTTTTTTCGGCTCGGCTTCTTTCGACGCCGATGCCGGCGACGCAGCACTCTCTCGCACGCCAGCCACCGAGAAAAGGGTGCGCTCCGACCGGCCCCGCACCGTACGCCGCTCTTTCTTGGCTCATTCGAGTTTACTGTCTTTCGCTCTAACATGCCTTACCTAGGGTTAGGTTAGTATGCTTGCACGTTTGTACTTTAACTTTTTTCGGCTCGGCTTCTTTCGACGCCGATGTCGGCGACGCAGCACTCTCTCGCCCGCCAGCCACCGAGAAAAGGGTGCGCTCCGACCGGCCCCGCACCGCACGCCGCTTTTTGTTGGCTCATTCGAGTTTACTGTCTTTCGCTCTAACATGCCTTACCTAAGGTTAGGTTAGTATGCTTGCACGTTTGTACTTTAACTTTTTTCGGCTCGGCTTCTCTCAACGCTGATAGCGGCGACGAAGCACTCTCTCGCCCGCCAGCCACCGAGAAAAGGGTGCGCTCCGACCGGCCCCGCACCGCACGCCGCTCTTTCTTGGCTCATTCGAGTTTACTGTCTTTCACTCTAACATGCCTTACCTAGGGTTAGGTTAGTATGCTTGCACGTTTGTACTTTAACTTTTTTCGGCTCGGCTTCTTTCGACGCCGATGCCGGCGACGCAGCACTCTCTCGCCCGCCAGCCACCGAGAAAAGGGTGCGCTCCGACCGGCCCCGCACCGCACGCCGCTCTTTCTTGGCTCATTCGAGTTTACTGTCTTTCGCTCTAACATGCCTTACCTAGGGTTAGGTTAGTATGCTTGCACGTTTGTTCTTTAACTTTTTTCGGCTCGGCTTCTTTCGACGCCGATGCCGGCGACGCAGCACTCTCTCGCCCGCCAGCCACCGAGAAAAGGGTGCGCTCCGACCGGCCCCGCACCGCACGCCGCTCTTTCTTGGCTCATTCGAGTTTACTGTCTTTCGCTCTAACATGCCTTACCTAGGGTTAGGTTAGTATGCTTGCACGTTTGTACTTTAACTTTTTTCTGCTCGGCTTCTTTCGACGCCGATGCCGGCGACGCAGCACTCTCTTGCCCGCCAGCCACCGAGAAAAAGATGCGCTCCGACCGGCCCCGCACCGCACGCCGCTCTTTCTTGGCTCATTCGAGTTTACTGTCTTTCGCTCTAACATGCCTTACCTAGGGTTAGGTTAGTATGCTTGCACGTTTGTACTTTATCTTTTTTCGGCTCGGCTTCTTTCGACGCCGATGTCGGCGACGCAGCACTCTCTCGCCCGCCAGCCACCGAGAAAAGGGTGCGCTCCGACCGGCCCCGCACCGCACGCCGCTCTTTCTTGGCTCATTCGAGTTTACTGTCTTTCGCTCTAACATGCCTTACCTAGGGTTAGGTTAGTATGCTTGCACGTTTGTACTTTAACTTTTTTCGGCTCGGCTTCTTTCGACGCCGATGCCGGCGACGCAGCACTCTCTCGCCCGCCAGCCACCGAGAAAAGGGTGCGCTCCGACCGGCCCCGCACCGCACGCCGCTCTTTCTGGGCTCATTCGAGTTTACTGTCTTTCGCTCTAACATGCCTTACCTAGGGTTAGGTTAGTATGCTTGCACGTTTGTACTTTAACTTTTTTCGGCTCGGCTTCTTTCGACGCCGATGTCGGCGACGCAGCACTCTCTCGCCCGCCAGCCACCGAGAAAAGGGTGCGCTCCGACCGGCCCCGCACCGCACGCCGCTTTTTGTTGGCTCATTCGAGTTTACTGTCTTTCGCTCTAACATGCCTTACCTAAGGTTAGGTTAGTATGCTTGCACGTTTGTACTTTAACTTTTTTCGGCTCGGCTTCTCTCAACGCTGATAGCGGCGACGCAGCACTCTCTCGCCCGCCAGCCACCGAGAAAAGGGTGCGCTCCGACCGGCCCCGCACCGCACGCCGCTCTTTCTTGGCTCATTCGAGTTTACTGTCTTTCGCTCTAACATGCCTTACCTAGGGTTAGGTTAGTATGCTTGCACGTTTGTACTTTAACTTTTTTCTGCTCGGCTTCTTTCGACGCCGATGCCGGCGACGCAGCACTCTCTCGCCCGCCAGCCACCGAGAAAAAGATGCGCTCCGACCGGCCCCGCACCGCACGCCGCTCTTTCTTGGCTCATTCGAGTTTACTGTTTTTCGCTCTAACATGCCTTACCTAGGGTTAGGTTAGTATGCTTGCACGTTTGTACTTTAACTTTTTTCGGCTCGGCTTCTTTCGACGCCGATGCCGGCGACGCAGCACTCTCTCGCACGCCAGCCACCGAGAAAAGGGTGCGCTCCGACCGGCCCCGCACCGCACGCCGCTCTTTCTTGGCTCATTCGAGTTTACTGTCTTTCGCTCTAACATGCCTTACCTAGGGTTAGGTTAGTATGCTTGCACGTTTGTACTTTAACTTTTTTCGGCTCGGCTTCTTTCGACGCCGATGTCGGCGACGCAGCACTCTCTCGCCCGCCAGCCACCGAGAAAAGGGTGCGCTCCGACCGGCCCCGCACCGCACGCCGCTTTTTGTTGGCTCATTCGAGTTTACTGTCTTTCGCTCTAACATGCCTTACCTAAGGTTAGGTTGGTATGCTTGCACGTTTGTACTTTAACTTTTTTCGGCTCGGCTTCTCTCAACGCTGATAGCGGCGACGAAGCACTCTCTCGCCCGCCAGCCACCGAGAAAAGGGTGCGCTCCGACCGGCCCCGCACCGCACGCCGCTCTTTCTTGGCTCATTCGAGTTTACTGTCTTTCACTCTAACATGCCTTACCTAGGGTTAGGTTAGTATGCTCGCACGTTTGTACTTTAACTTTTTTCGGCTCGGCTTCTTTCGACGCCGATGCCGGCGACGCAGCACTCTCTCGCCCGCCAGCCACCGAGAAAAGGGTGCTCTCCGACCGGCCCCGCACCGCACGCCGCTCTTTCTTGGCTCATTCGAGTTTACTGTCTTTCGCTCTAACATGCCTTACCTAGGGTTAGGTTAGTATGCTTGCACGTTTGTACTTTAACTTTTTTCTGCTCGGCTTCTTTCGACGCCGATGCCGGCGACGCAGCACTCTCTCGCCCGCCAGCCACCGAGAACAAGATGCGCTCCGACCGGCCCCGCACCGCACGCCGCTCTTTCTTGGCTCATTCGAGTTTACTGTCTTTCGCTCTAACATGCCTTACCTAGGGTTAGGTTAGTATGCTTGCACGTTTGTACTTTAACTTTTTTCGGCTCGGCTTCTTTCGACGCCGATGCCGGCGACGCAGCACTCTCTCGCCCGCCAGCCACCGAGAAAAGGGTGCGCTCCGACCGGCCCCGCACCGCACGCCGCTCTTTCTTGGCTCATTCGAGTTTACTGTCTTTCGCTCTAACATGCCTTACCTAGGGTTAGGTTAGTATGCTTGCACGTTTGTACTTTAACTTTTTTCGGCTCGGCTTCTTTCGACGCCGATGCCGGCGACGCAGCACTCTCTCGCCCGCCAGCCACCGAGAAAAGGGTGCGCTCCGACCGGCCCCGCACCGCACGCCGCTCTTTCTTGGCTCATTGGAGTTTACTGTCTTTCGCTCTAACATGCCTTACCTAGGGTTAGGTTAGTATGCTTGCACGTTTGTACTTTATCTTTTTTCGGCTCGGCTTCTTTCGACGCCGATGTCGGCGACGCAGCACTCTCTCGCCCGCAAGCCACCGAGAAAAGGGTGCGCTCCGACCGGCCCCGCACCGCACGCCGCTCTTTCTTGGCTCATTCGAGTTTACTGTCTTTCGCTCTAACATGCCTTACCTAGGGTTAGGTTAGTATGCTTGCCATTTGTACTTAAACTTTTTTCGGCTCGGCTTCTTTCGACGCCGATGCCGGCGACGCAGCACTCTCTCGCCCGCCAGCCACCGAGAAAAGGGTGCGCTCCGACCGGCCCGCACCGCACGCCGCTCTTTCTTGGCTCATTGGAGTTTACTGTTTTTCGCTCTAACATGCCTTACCTAGGGTTAGGTTAGTATGCTTGCACGTTTGTACTTTAACTTTTTTCGGCTCGGCTTCTTTCGACGCCGATGCCGGCGACGCAGCACTCTCTCGCACGCCAGCCACCGAGAAAAGGGTGCGCTCCGACCGGCCCCGCACCGCACGCCGCTCTTTCTTGGCTCATTCGAGTTTACTGTCTTTCGCTCTAACATGCCATACCTAGGGTTAGGTTAGTATGCTTGCACGTTTGTACTTTAACTTTTTTCGGCTCGGCTTCTTTCGACGCCGATGTCGGCGACGCAGCACTCTCTCGCCCGCCAGCCACCGAGAAAAGGGTGCGCTCCGACCGGCCCCGCACCGCACGCCGCTCTTTGTTGGCTCATTCGAGTCTACTGTCTTTCGCTCTAACATGCCTTACCTAAGGTTAGGTTAGTATGCTTGCACGTTTGTACTTTAACTTTTTTCGGCTCGGCTTCTTTCAACGCCGATAGCGGCGACGAAGCACTCTCTCGCCCGCCAGCCACCGAGAAAAGGGTGCGCTCCGACCGGCCCCGCACCGCACGCCGCTCTTTCTTGGCTCATTCGAGTTTACTGTCTTTCACTCTAACATGCCTTACCTAGGGTTAGGTTAGTATGCTTGCACGTTTGTACTTTAACTTTTTTCGGCTCGGCTTCTTTCGACGCCGATGCCGGCGACGCAGCACTCTCTCGCCCGCCAGCCACCGAGAAAAGGGTGCGCTCCGACCGGCCCCGCACCGCACGCCGCTCTTTCTTGGCTCATTCGAGTTTACTGTCTTTCGCTCTAACATGCCTTACCTAGGGTTAGGTTAGTATGCTTGCACGTTTGTACTTTAACTTTTTTCGGCTCGGCTTCTTTCGACGCCGATGCCGGCGACGCAGCACTCTCTCGCCCGCCAGCCACCGAGAAAAGTGTGCGCTCCGACCGGCCCCGCACCGCACGCCGCTCTTTCTTGGCTCATTCGAGTCTACTGTCTTTCGCTCTAACATGCCTTACCTAGGGTTAGGTTAGTATGCTTGCACGTTTGTACTTTAACTTTTTTCGGCTCGGCTTCTTTCGACGCCGATGCCGGCGACGCAGCACTCTCTCGCCCGCCAGCCACCGAGAAAAGGGTGCGCTCCGACCGGCCCCGCACCGCACGCCGCTCTTTCTTGGCTCATTCGAGTTTACTGTCTTTCGCTCTAACATGCCTTACCTAGGGTTAGGTTAGTATGCTTGCACGTTTGTACTTTAACTTTTTTCTGCTCGGCTTCTTTCGACGCCGATGCCGGCGACGCAGCACTCTCTCGCCCGCCAGCCACCGAGAAAAAGATGCGCTCCGACCGGCCCCGCACCGCACGCCGCTCTTTCTTGGCTCAATCGAGTTTACTGTCTTTCGCTCTAACATGCCTTACCTAGGGTTAGGTTAGTATGCTTGCACGTTTGTACTTTAACTTTTTTCGGCTCGGCTTCTTTCGACGCCGATGCCGGCGACGCAGCACTCTCTCGCCCGCCAGCCACCGAGAAAAGGGTGCGCTCCGACCGGCCCCGCACCGCACGCCGCTCTTTCTTGGCTCATTCGAGTTTACTGTCTTTCGCTCTAACATGCCTTACCTAGGGTTAGGTTAGTATGCTTGCACGTTTGTACTTTAACTTTTTTCGGCTCGGCTTCTTTCGACGCCGATGCCGCCGACGCAGCACTCTCTCGCCCGCCAGCCACCGAGAAAAGGGTGCGCTCCGACCGGCCCCGCACCGCACGCCGCTCTTTCTTGGCTCATTCGAGTTTACTGTCTTTCGCTCTAACATGCCTTACCTAGGGTTAGGTTAGTATGCTTGCACGTTTGTACTTTATCTTTTTTCGGCTCGGCTTCTTTCGACGCCGATGTCGGCGACGCAGCACTCTCTCGCCCGCCAGCCACCGAGAAAAGGGTGCGCTCCGACCGGCCCCGCACCGCACGCCGCTCTTTCTTGGCTCATTGGAGTTTACTGTTTTTCGCTCTAACATGCCTTACCTAGGGTTAGGTTAGTATGCTTGCACGTTTGTACTTTATCTTTTTTCGGCTCGGCTTCTTTCGACGCCGATGCCGGCGACGCAGCACTCTCTCGCCCGCCAGCCACCGAGAAAAGGGTGCGCTCCGACCGGCCCCGCACCGCACGCCGCTCTTTCTTGGCTCATTGGAGTTTACTGTTTTTCGCTCTAGCATGCCTTACCTAGGGTTAGGTTAGTATGCTTGCACGTTTGTACTTTAACTTTTTTCGGCTCGGCTTCTTTCGACGCCAATGCCGGCGACGCAGCACTCTCTCGCACGCCAGCCACCGAGAAACGGGTGCGCTCCGACCGGCCCCGCACCGCACGCCGCTCTTTCTTGGCTCATTCGAGTTTACTGTCTTTCCCTCTAACATGCCTTACCTAGGGTTAGGTTAGTATGCTTGCACGTTTGTACTTTAACTTTTTTCGGCTCGGCTTCTTTCGACGCCGATGTCGGCGACGCAGCACTCTCTCGCCCGCCAGCCACCGAGAAAAGTGTGCGCTCCGACCGGCCCCGCACCGCACGCCGCTCTTTCTTGGCTCATTCGAGTTTACTGTCTTTCGCTCTAACATGCCTTACCTAGGGTTAGGTTAGTATGCTTGCACGTTTGTACTTTAACTTTTTTCGGCTCGGCTTCTTTCGACGCCGATGTCGGCGACGCAGCACTCTCTCGCCCGCCAGCCACCGAGAAAAGGGTGCGCTCCGACCGGCCCCGCACCGCACGCCGCTCTTTGTTGGCTCATTCGAGTTTACTGTCTTTCGCTCTAACATGCCTTACCTAAGGTTAGGTTAGTATGCTTGCACGTTTGTACTTCAACTTTTTTCGGCTCGGCTTCTTTCAACGCCGATAGCGGCGACGAAGCACTCTCACGCCCGCCAGCCACCGAGAAAAGGGTGCGTTCCGACCGGCCCCGCACCGCACGCCGCTCTTTCTTGGCTTATTCAAGTTTACTGTCTTTCACTCTAACATGCCTTACCTAGGGTTAGGTTAGTATGCTTGCACGTTTGTACTTTAACTTTTTTCGGCTCGGCTTCTTTCGACGCCGATGCCGGCGACGCAGCACTCTCTCGCCCGCCAGCCACCGAGAAAAGGGTGCGCTCCGACCGGCCCCGCACCGCACGCCGCTCTTTCTTGGCTCATTCGAGTTTACTGTCTTTCGCTCTAACATGCCTTACCTAGGGTTAGGTTAGTATGCTTGCACGTTTGTACTTTAACTTTTTTCGGCTCGGCTTCTTTCGACGCCGATGCCGGCGACGCAGCACTCTCTCGCCCGCCAGCCACCGAAAAAAGTGTGCGCTCCGACCGGCCCCGCACCGCACGCCGCTCTTTCTTGGCTCATTCGAGTTTACTGTCTTTCGCTCTAACATGCCTTACCTAGGGTTAGGTTAGTATGCTTGCACGTTTGCACTTTAACTTTTTTCTGCTCGGCTTCTTTCGACGCCGATGCCGGCGACGCAGCACTCTCTCGCCCGCCAGCCACCGAGAAAAAGATGCGCTCCGACCGGCCCCGCACCGCACGCCGCTCTTTCTTGGCTCATTCGAGTTTACAGTCTTTCGCTCTAACATGCCTTACCTAGGGTTAGGTTAGTATGCTTGCACGTTTGTACTTTAACTTTTTTCGGCTCGGCTTCTTTCGACGCCGATGCCGGCGACGCAGCACTCTCTCGCCCGCCAGCCACCGAGAAAAGGGTGCGCTCCGACCGGCCCCGCACCGCACGCCGCTCTTTCTTGGCTCATTCGAGTTTACTGTCTTTCGCTCTAACATGCCTTACCTAGGGTTAGGTTAGTATGCTTGCACGTTTGTACTTTAACTTTTTTCGGCTCGGCTTCTTTCGACGCCGATGCCGGCGACGCAGCACTCTCTCGCCCGCCAGCCACCGAGAAAAGTGTGCGCTCCGACCGGCCCCGCACCGCACGCCGCTCTTTCTTGGCTCATTCGAGTTTACTGTCTTTCGCTCTAACATGCCTTACCTAGGGTTAGGTTAGTATGCTTGCACGTTTGTACTTTACCTTTTTTCGGCTCGGCTTCTTTCGACGCCGATGCCGGCGAAGCAGCACTCTCTCGCCCGCCAGCCACCGAGAAAAGGGTGCGCTCCGACCGGCCCCGCACCGCACGCCGCTCTTTCTTGGCTCATTCGAGTTTACTGTCTTTCGCTCTAACATGCCTTACCTAGGGTTAGGTTAGTATGCTTGCACGTTTGTACTTTAACTTTTTTCGGCTCGGCTTCTTTCGACGCCGATGTCGGCGACGCAGCACTCTCTCGCCCGCCAGCCACCGAGAAAAGGGTGCGCTCCGACCGGCCCCGCACCGCACGCCGCTCTTTCTTGGCTCATTGGAGTTTACTGTTTTTCGCTCTAACATGCCTTACCTAGGGTTAGGTTAGTATGCTTGCACGTTTGTACTTTAACTTTTTTCGGCTCGGCTTCTTTCGACGCCGATGCCGGCGACGCAGCACTCTCTCGCACGCCAGCCACCGAGAAACGGGTGCGCTCCGACCGGCCCCGCACCGCACGCCGCTCTTTCTTGGCTCATTCGAGTTTACTGTCTTTCGCTCTAACATGCCTTACCTAGGGTTAGGTTAGTATGCTTGCACGTTTGTACTTTAACTTTTTTCGGCTCGGATTCTTTCGACGCCGATGTCGGCGACGCAGCACTCTCTCGCCCGCCAGCCACCGAGAAAAGTGTGCGCTCCGACCGGCCCCGCACCGCACGCCGCTCTTTCTTGGCTCATTCGAGTTTACTGTCTTTCGCTCTAACATGCCTTACCTAGGGTTAGGTTAGTATGCTTGCACGTTTGTACTTTAACTTTTTTCGGCTCGGCTTCTTTCGACGCCGATGTCGGCGACGCAGCACTCTCTCGCCCGCCAGCCACCGAGAAAAGGGTGCGCTCTGACCGGCCCCGCACCGCACGCCGCTCTTTGTTGGCTCATTCGAGTTTACTGTCTTTCGCTCTAACATGCCTTACCTAAGGTTAGGTTAGTATGCTTGCACGTTTGTACTTTAACTTTTTTCGGCTCGGCTTCTTTCAACGCCGATAGCGGCGACGAAGCACTCTCTCGCCCGCCAGCCACCGAGAAAAGGGTGCGCTCCGACCGGCCCCGCACCGCACGCCGCTCTTACTTGGCTCATTCGAGTTTACTGTCTTTCACTCTAACATGCCTTACCTAGGGTTAGGTTAGTATGCTTGCACGTTTGTACTTTAACTTTTTTCGGCTCGGCTTCTTTCGACGCCGATGCCGGCGACGCAGCACTCTCTCGCCCGCCAGCCACCGAGAAAAGTGTGCGCTCCGACCGGCCCCGCACCGCACGCCGCTCTTTCTTGGCTCATTCGAGTTTACTGTCTTTCGCTCTAACATGCCTTACCTAGGGTTAGGTTAGTATGCTTGCACGTTTGTACTTTACCTTTTTTCGGCTCGGCTTCTTTCGACGCCGATGCCGGCGAAGCAGCACTCTCTCGCCCGCCAGCCACCGAGAAAAGGGTGCGCTCCGACCGGCCCCGCACCGCACGCCGCTCTTTCTTGGCTCATTCGAGTTTACTGTCTTTCGCTCTAACATGCCTTACCTAGGGTTAGGTTAGTATGCTTGCACGTTTGTACTTTAACTTTTTTCGGCTCGGCTTCTTTCGACGCCGATGTCGGCGACGCAGCACTCTCTCGCCCGCCAGCCACCGAGAAAAGGGTGCGCTCCGACCGGCCCCGCACCGCACGCCGCTCTTTCTTGGCTCATTGGAGTTTACTGTTTTTCGCTCTAACATGCCTTACCTAGGGTTAGGTTAGTATGCTTGCACGTTTGTACTTTAACTTTTTTCGGCTCGGCTTCTTTCGACGCCGATGCCGGCGACGCAGCACTCTCTCGCAC